>NW_028317886.1:7794166-7952500 GCF_062004578.1 Staurois parvus
TTGTAGGTTTGAATCCCAACCCCGGCGAGGTAGTAGCATGATCTCCGTGTGTGGCTGTCTTCACATACATATTCTGGCAACATCTTTGCTTTCTGTCTAAATGATCCCTAAAATGTGAATTAGAATGAGGCCTTGTCTGTTGAAACACCTTCAAAGCTGCACCTTATGTGAATGTCATACAATGGGATAAGATAAGGGCCTGAATCACTAATAGATTTGATAATGATGGTTTACACTCCACCCACTTTTGTGAAGGATTTGGCAAGCAAAGAGCTGACAGAGAGAGAGAAGAGTGAGACGAAGAAGAGTGAGTGAGAGATACATATGAAGAGTGATAAAGAGAGACATTCAGAAGAGTGAGCGAGAGAGAAGAGCGAGCCAGTGAGACAAAGAAGAGTGAGCAAGAGATACATACTGAAGAGTGATAAAGAGAGACATTCAGAAGAGTGAACGAGAGAGAAAAGACGTGGTTGGTGAATCCACACATCAAACTTGTCACAAATCCTGGCGTGCATTTTTCCCCCAAATGCATAGCAGACCCTTATCCCAGCAGGCAGGTACCGCACGCCTTCAAAGATTTATTTCCTTTGTTGATTTTCCTGCTTCGCTCACACTATATGCAATTGAAAATTACTCTTTAAGTTGCCAATTTTACTGTGTTTTCTAGAGAATTACTAACTAGTTGTGTTTTCAATTGTGTGTAGCATTGCGATTTCTATTTGAGTCTAGATGTTAAATTGCTAATAAATGGCCACAATTCTCAAATACCTTTGAACTCTCGCTGCAACAAATGGTGTATGTTAATACACTCACATTCATTATATCCAATATCAGGTACGATGTCAATGCACAAATCGCACCTGAAATTGCACACCCTGGATGTGACTTGTCATGTGATTGGCATGGCCAGCAGCTTGCTCTTTGCATGGCAAATTGCACCCAATGTTACTGGGGGCCAACACCACTGTCACATCTAATCCGATGCGGCAATTGCCCAACTTACAGTGAAGTTGCACGAGTTCACAATCCAATTGGATGTGAACAGAGCCTACAGTGGCCAATAGGGTGCGACTTGGTCTACGATTTGCAAGTCGCCTGTCATGCCAATTGCATGGCAATCGCAAACAATGTTACTGGGGGCTACCCGGTCACATTAAAGCAGATTTCTAAGTGGTGTTATTGACACCACAGTCACATCATGTGACTTGCATAGAAGTTGCATGATTTCAAAGTCGGGGTACATGGTGATTTCAAGTGCAATTTGCAAGACATTCGACATCGATCTCTCAGCAAATTGCATGAAAAGTAGTGTATTCATTACTCTATTATTACTTGCGGCTCCTACCAAGTTTGAACCACAACAATATGAACGCTCCAATAGCGTGCTCATTGAGTGGGACTTGGCATGTGATTTGCACAACATGCAAGCTGTAAATCGTCTGCAAAGTCGCACCCTATTGTCTGCTATTAGAGTGACCACATGGGTGCGTTTCAAACACTGATTTCTATAGTAGTACATGTACTACTTTAGTGGCAATTTGCATAGAGATCTGTGTCAGATGTCTTGAAAATTGCATTGAAATGGTCAACTTTACTGTAAGTTGCATGATTTGTAAATCAGCTTTGCCCAGAGTGTAATGTTTGATTTCTGGAGTGTTTTACCAATTGATGGGAAATTCACCATACTAGTCAAATCGATTTGTCATTTTCAGTATTGCATACAAGATGTGGTCATGTGACTGTCTTAACTCATGCGAGAATCTGGAGTAAATTGTGACCATAGTAGCAATAAAGGTTCCAATTGGGGTTCCCTTTCATATCCCTGCTCAATGTTCTGTTGTATGCTGCACACGTACATTTCACTGTATATTTCTTTCTGATTTGTGGGGCCTGTATACCAAGGGTTAATGCAGGTAGGAAGCCGATTCATCAGGTGAAAACACTTTCACTGACCAAACTAAGGTCAGTGGTGGGTGTGGCTTCATTGGGTGTGGGGCCTTGTTTGGCGTGCTCCAAATACAACCTAGCTTATATAAAGATGTGCAGTAGGGAGTGATTTGGCCTGTTACTAGGCCGGGTGGTTTGTGACTAAGTCCTTGCATGGTGTGGTTTGGGGGAAGAAGAGATTTTGTGCTGAATTGCCCCAGACACCACTCAGGCTGTGTTTGGAAGTGGGCTGGAAATGTTTGCATATTTTTGGCCTTGTAAAGTGTGTTTGTGTGTTATTGCACAATGATTGTGTTTTTTCTCTTTGCATTGAAAGCCTCACACATGTCAATCGTTTTGTTTAAAATCTGCTCTTGTTTTAATTTTGCTTGCTTATTTAGACTCAAATGCATTTTTCTTACAAACCTGCTGAAAAATGTATGTGGAGGGGATTTGTAGAGGTGGGAGGGGATTTGTAGAGGTGGGAGGGGATTTGTAGAGGTGGGAGGGGTTTTTCACATATGTCTTGTTTTCTTGATATTTTGATCTGTAGACTTTTTTTGTGAATGGATCTTTATACTAAATGATTGTGTAAGTAAACCTTATGTGCACGAAAATGTTACTTGATTCATCTTCCCCTTTGTTTCCTGCTATAACCTGAGCACATACAGTTCACTAGAAGTATCTTTAGATTGTAAGCTCTTATGAGCAGGGTGTTTTATTTTTGCCACATCAATCCTATTTTTGTGACTCACCAAGATATTGACTGTACCTACTTGTTCCTGCTGACCAAATAAATGAAGATATATTTGATCAATAAATGTTTCACCGATGTTTTTGTGTTTCTTTTATGTTCAATATATGAACAACCTTAATAGTTACTTTGTATACTTATATAATCTGCTCAAATGTAGCTTGTAAGAGCGTGAATATGCAAGTGGGTGCAAACTGGCTTTTTCAAAACCAAACAAAAAAATAAAAAACCTGCTTGCACCACAATATTGTTATGTACTAATGAATATGTCACATTCACTGTGCAGCCAGCTACAGGTTTTCTACAATTTGATTTACAGTAATAAAATAGTCCCCACTGTATGTTGATTTTTGGCCTTTGGCAACAAATATATATTAGCCAAGGTTTAAAAAAAAAAAATCACTAAGAAACACACATTCGCGAAAGCTATCATAGCCGTGCATAGAAATGAGCGCTCGTGCATAGATATGCGCGATCGTGCACAAATAAACGCCAAACAGGTGTCCCCCATGGCGCACGAGCAGCTGTCCTCCTGGAAGTCCGTCATCTGGTGCGTGCACACCCGGAAGTGGTTGTGGGGAGTGTAAGTGGATGAGAAGTGGTTGGAGGTTTTGTGTTGGTTGAAAATTTTGATAACTTTATTGGCATTTGGACATGGCGAGAGCACAGTTCTCAACTGAGGAGATGATCCTTATATGTAAAGTAACTGTGGCCATTGCAAATATGTTTATAACATGTGAGGGACAAGTAATTGCAATTTTGTGGGTGGGGCCTAGCAGAATCTCACTTGGTGCACATGCTACTTATCTGTACATTAGCTCCTGGGTATTGATGGGTCAATTATATTAACCACTTGCCTACTGGGTACTCATACCCCCTTCCTGTCCTGGCCAATTTTCATCTTTCTGCACTGTTACCCTTTGAATGACAATTGTGCGGTCATGCCACATTGTACCCATCTTAAATTTGTATCAGTTTTTTCAGACAAATAGAGCTTTCTTTGGGTGGTATTGACTTGCTGCTGTGAGTTTTACTTTTTGCTCGATAAACCACAAAATAGCTCATAATGAATAAAAGTCTGTTTATATTATAACATTTGGTAAACTGGTAATTTAGCAACACTGATGTGCGTTGATGAGGCGGCACTGGTGGGTGGCACTGCTGGCCACAGGTGGGCGGAACTGTTGGGTGGCACTGGTGGGCACTGATCATCGGGGCCGACCCCTGCTTTGATAACTGCTGGTTCTCGGCAGTACTTTCCACACATTCTGACAGCGTGATGAAAGTGCAGCCAAGACCCGGCAAATGCATTTCCCGGTGATCAGCGTGTCATTGGACATGGCTGATCACATGGTAAAAAGCCGCTGTGATTGGTCTTTACCACATCACGTGATCAGCTGTGTCCTTAGGACACAGCAATCACGGAGAGCGCGTTCTGCCAGGATGTCATATGACGCCCTCCCAGAGCTGCCTGGATGCAGTGTAGCGTTATTCGGCTATCTGCGGTCGCCAAATAGGTAACCAGCTAGGCCTTCATGGCTAATCTTTGAATATCTGGACATGTATACTGCGTATAATGCATTGCATTCTACAATGTGTTGGTGTACATGGTATTACAGTGTGCAATGCGTTGCTGGATTCTGCATGACAGTGGACAGCGTATCACAGTGTGCAATGCGTAGCTCCAGCCTGCATGACAGTGTACAGTGCATTACAGTCTACAATGTGTGGGTGTACACGGTATCACAGTGTGCAATGCGTTGCTCCATCATGCATGACAGTGTACAGTGCATTACAGTCTACAATGTGTGGGTGTACACAGTATCACAGTGTGCAATGCGTAGCTCCAGCCTGCATGACAGTGTACAGTGCATTACAGTCTACAATGTGTGGGTGTACACGGTATTACTTTGTACAGTGTATTACAGTGTGCAATGCATTGTACACTGCAGTGTGCACTAAAGCATTTTACACTCATGCACTGTACACACTAACGCATTTGACATTTCTAGTGTGCAATGCGTTAGTGTGCAATGCCTTGGACAGTACAATGCATTTGCAGTATTGGTGTATGTTTATTAAGCACAGATAATTCATCTGATTTTAGTTATCAAGGAGAAGTCTTCTCTGTCCCCCTGTTTATGAGGTGGAGGACAATTGTTTTCCGAAGAAGAGAGGAGACATTTTTTCAAGGAGATCTGTATAGATTTCCAGAGATATGTGTAGATGGTTGAGGGGCTGCATGTGATCTCCGGAGATAATTGTGATTAACGATCACCTGAGTTAAACCAGTGAATGAAAAGTGTAAAAAAACATGGATTGAAAATAATCTGCACTGACCACTGTGCTTTGTCAAGCCACATATTGGCACATTCTGGTGTCACACAGATGCGATGTGAAATTTGCAGTGTTTTCTGTGCAAGCGCTACACCGCATCACAACCGCAACCCCTTCATGGCACCTGCTGCGGCTTTCTAGGTGAAGTTACCAACACACCAATATTGGTACACAAAGCGTATTGCGATTTGCCAAATTGGATGGCATGCCTATTCACACCCATGTGCATACCCTGAAAAAGGGTCCTGCACATTTTTGGCCCGGATGCGGTGCAATTTGAGGTGTGCAAAATGTTTGTCTCTAATTGCAGCGCACACAAATTGCATGTGATTTGCCCAGGAGTGCGGTGTTAGACCACAATGCATGTATGTGAAGCCACAATAAAAGGATGTGGATTTTGTCTATTTTTACTTGCGCATGTTAACATTATGTAAGTGCATTTTTCTTCTGTTTAACATGCTATAGAAATGCAACATGCATTTGGATGTAGTGTTTTTGTATGTGCATTTTGGAAGTATTCTAAACACACATTGACCCTAGGGCCACACCATATCTTATGCAGGCCATAGATGGGTCGAAAATCGGCCGATTTTTCGGCCGAAAATAAAATCGGCCGATTTTCGGATCGTTAGTGGGCTATTTGTTCGGCCGTTTTTCGGTATTTTGGCAGATTTTTTTTTTTCGGTAAAGTTGGAAAAAAACGGCCGAATTTGCCGATCGGTCGATTTTCGCGGCAATGATGGGCAAATCGGCTGATTTTTTTACTGATAAAAAATCTGCACATGAGCAGTGACCTGCAAGAGGAAGACAAAAAGAAGAAAAAGAAGAAGAGGATGATGATGAAGAAGATGATGAAGAGGAAGAAGAGGATGATGATGAAGAAGAAGAAGAGGATGATGATGAAGAAGAAGAAGAGGATGATGATGATGATGATGAAGATGATGAAGAAGAAGATGAGGATGATGAAGAAGAGGATGATGATGAAGAAGAAGAAGAGGATGATGATGATGAAGAAGAAGAGGGTGATGATGAAGAAGAAGATGAAGAGGAAGAAGAGGATGATGATGAAGAAGAAGAGGATGATGATGATGATGAAGAAGAAGAGGATGATGAAGAAGAGGATGATGATGATGAAGAAGAAGAGGATGATGATGAAGAAGAAGAAGAGGATGATGATGAAGAAGAAGAGGAAGAAGAAGAGGAAGAAGAAGGATGAAAAATGAGAGGAATTCCAGTATGGCAAAAAGTGTCCCTGCAGAGAGCTCCGCTATTTCTTTGACAGTTCCTTGACATTTACAGCGGTTGCAACATTGTATCTATTTGTTTCCGACTAAAAACATCTGTATCCCAAATGGATACAAATACATTGTTGCAACCGCTATAAATGTCAAAGAACTGTCAAAGAAATAGCGGAGCTCTCTGCAGGGACACTTTTTGCCGGCTGTAGACGGGATGAAAATCGGCCGATTTTTTTTTTTACCATTGCTGGTAACGTCGGCCGCTTGAACAACCGATTTTTCATTTTTTAAAAGAAAAATCGGCTGGTTTTCTCCCCGTCTATGGCCTGCATAAGCATTAGTGTGCCTGGGGGAGGGGGGGACCTTTGGCCTTTCCAAACACAGTAGATGCTCCAAGAATGTTTCCTTGAACTCTTGAAATGGTTAAAAAGGAAGACACTCTAGATAGCCTGCACTGAGAATTGACTGTCATGATGACGTGTCAATGATTATTTGCTCTCATTTTTCAGGAGTGGTACTGCTTGCGGTTGAAGCTGGTAGAAATCCACCTTCACGTCCTCCACTCACCTTCACTTGTGGCCAGTGGATATTTTGTGGCCGCAGGCAAGAACTGGCATCGAGGACCTGCATAATGACCCTGGCATGCCAGAGGTGGTTTGGAAGCAGCACAGCAATTTGACCATCCCTTTCCTCTATGTTGGTTTTAGGGGTGCAGAATTGCTTCTCGTTCGTGAACGAACTGTCGCCGGATATCAGAGTCCCCATATTTTCAAGATATGTTTTAGCCATGTTGGCTTATTTTTATGTTATTTTCCAAGTGTGTCGCACCTAACCGCACAGTAGTGTGGTGCCATGCGTATTTGTGGCTGTGAATGGGGCTGTTTTTAATAGACGTGTGTAGGTGCAACAACGTTTTCATCATGGTACCTGCGCACATCTACATAGGGCATTGCATTTCTTTGCTGTGCTGGAAAATGTGTGTTCTTGCATGCGTTTCTGCACCACCAATGGTGTGAACAAGTCCTAAGGGCTGGTTCACACTATAGAAACAGTCTAGATGTGTTCCTGATGGGTTTTTTTCATGCCCTTTTGGCATGCATGTTTAGTGTCTTCCAGTACATTTTGGATGCGTTTTGGACATGTTTACATTGCATTTTTGTATCCCTTCCACTTATTTTTTTCTATTTTCTTTGTATTCAATGTAGTTAGGGACATGTGCGTTTTAGTACATTCAAGGACGTTTCAATGTGTTCCAGTACAGTTCTGTGCAGAAACAATGCAGCGTGGTCAACTTTGTTTACAGCACCTGCAATGCATTGAAAATGCAAGCGCTGATGTGAACTATGACATTGACAACCATATAACCTTCTTTCTGTGCGTTTGTGATGCTGAAAAAGCAACTGAAACACATGTAGTGTGAACTGGCCCTAAAGGTTATTAGAGGTCAGGGAACAGGACTGACCAGGAATTGTGAATTCAATCAGACTAGTGGTGAGATACAATCAGCAATTGTATAATAATGTGAGATCTGAGCTGTAGCTGATAGAAAATGAGACACATTCACTTGATCAGTAAATAGATAGTTAAAGAGTGGGGCGGTGATCCATAGATTTGCATATGGGACAGGTGATGATGGGGTGGGGGAGGGGGTCAAGTTGTATAAGGAGACAGATTTAAAAGAGAAAAAAGTTACAATGAAATATACACGGCATGAAACTTGCACATGACCTAATTGGCAGAAGAACAGTACGCAAGTAACATTCATCCACTTTCTAGTCATTAGGCAAAATCATAATTGATTGATCAATATTCCTGCCACAACCCAGAAAATTGATCTCCATTTTTTTGGGATGTTGCCAAGACTGGGATTAGAACCCATGACCCAAGTGCTGTAAGTTCTGAGCTCTAACCACTAAACCACTGTGGGAAACACAGTTTGAGTTATAATGTAGAATAGTTACATTGTTTAAAAATGATAAAGTGAGCGCTGGTCAAATGATATAGACTAGTAAAATGGTATTACACAAGATAAATATAACCACGAACAGTAGTGCATGAACTCGTGAAAGGTCATCCACCCCTGTGACAGTGTACTACACTATTGAGCACCTTTCTGGCTCCTGTGGCTGAGCTAATTCCTCCCCAGGACCATTTGGGCACCCACCCTGATGGATGGATGGAGCTGGTTGACTAACCCATAGCTGCCAGCATACCGCTGCACCCCCAGATGTGCGATGTGTATAACCCATGCACATTAATACTTTTGTTCTGGTGAGTGTACTACAGTCCCAAGGGTGGTTTACCTTTCACGAGTTCATGCACTACTGTCCGTCACGGAGAGAACACACGTGCCATTCATAGGCACTCTCTGAGTTGGTACTCTCACACCAAGGACATTCCATTATTCAGGAATAATTATATGAACTTATTTTAGCACGATTTACCAGTTTACATCATTATTGCAATTCTTTACACTTTTTGGTTTTTACATGCGTTCATTATTGATCACATGCATTTAAAGCGCTGCACTTGTCTTTAACATACAATAGCTATGTGATTAAAGAGAATGAAGATATATAACTATATTGGGAAATTAGAAGTATATAAATTATTTGAGATATAAGTGTGAAAAATTTGAAAATAAAATGTATGACATTCATTAGTAAATGCAATACTTTCCTGATCATTTTGGAGAAACAGCCAAAAAAAAAAATAGCAAAAGAGAATTTTCAGAATGTAATAGTACAGCTGTATTAGAATTTTCTATCAGAAAAACGCCAATGTTAATAAAGCCCGCGCTTGTGCGCCATCTAGCGAATATATCCGGTATTGCACCTAAAAATGTGCCAGACGGGATACCACATTCACTAATGGCAAAGTAGTCAGTAGACACTCGTTAATGAGCTTGCTAGACGCTGGTCAGACGACTGATTGATTGACCGGAGTCTGCCTGAATGGTCAGTCTCTGCTAATACACTCACATCTTAGTGAATCAAGGCCATTCACAAAAAAACTAAGTGTGGTGTAAAAAAAACACAGTACAGGGTCTTTGGCAAGTCCTTTATTAAAACAATGTCCCCCGAAGTAGATCCAACGTCAATCGCGGCGGCGACCCGAAAAAAGGAAAAAAAAAAAAAAAAAGGTTCCGCTCCCGTCCAAGGCTTCCAGCCTAGTGAAGAAAAGCCTAGCTGACATTTCTTATATAGGTATGGGCGGGGCCAGCCGGGGACATCATCCCAGTGACCCGCCCCATGTCACATGCTTGCTGTTCCCGGCTGGCCCCGCCCCATACCTATATAAGAAATGTCAGCTAGGCTTTTCTTCACTAGGCTGGAAGCCTCGGACGGGAGCGGAACCTTTTTTTTTTTTTTCCTTTTTTCAGGTCGCCGCCGCGATTGACGTTGGATCTACTTCGGGGGACATTGTTTTAATATAGGACTTGTCAAAGACCCTGTACTGTGTTTTTTTTACACCACACTTAGTTTTTTTGTGAATGAGTCTGCGGACCGTGTACCGCAGAATCATTCACGTAGGGGGGGGCGGGATCTGGGGGCCCCCTTGTTAAAGGGGGCTTCCAGATTCTGATAAGCCCCCCGCCCGCAGACCCCCACAACCACCGGCCAGGGTTGTGAGGAAGAGGCCCTTGTCCTCATCAACATGGGGACAAGGTGCTTTGGGGGGGAGAGCCCCCCTGCCCCAAAGCACCCCCCCCATGTTGAGGGCATGTTGCCTGGTATGGTCCCTTTCCTGACCTGCCGGGCTGCATGCTCGGATAAGGGTCTGGTATGGATATTGAGGGGGACCCACGCTGGTTTTTTTTTAAATTCCAGCGTGGAGTTCCCCCTTAATATCCATACCAGATCCGAAGGGCTTGGTACAGATGGGAGGGGGGACCCCACGCTTTTTTTTTTATTATTTATGCAATAAAGGGAATTATTTTACATTCAGCTGTCAGTGGGGAACCCCGCTGACAGCTGAAACATTAACACATGGCTGTCGCTCCTACAATCCCGCATGAGTTATGTTATCAACTCATGCAGCATTTTAGTAATGAAAACCAATGCAGCGCTCATGTTTCAGCTGTCGGCGGATTTCCCCACTGACAGTTGAATGTCAAAGTATTGCAGTGATTTATAAACAGTTCTTTAAATAACTGGCGTGGGGTCCCCCCTCCCATCCATACTAAGCCCTTCGGGTCTCGTATGGATGTTAAGGGGTAACTCCACGCTGAAATTAAATAAAAAACAGCATGGGGTACCCCCCTAAATCCATAACACATACTTATCCGAGCATGCAGCCCGGCAGGTCAGGAAAGGGGGGACGACGACGAGCGAGCGCCTCCCCCTCTCCTGAACCATACCAGGCCACATGCCCATACCAAATTATTCAAACATTTGTAAACAGACCAATTAACTGAAATGGTTTGACATTTGTACCCCAAATATGACGTTCCCTGAGGCGTTGGTAAACCGAGGTACGCCTGTATTAGTATTGCAATCCTTTGTATTGGGATACATAGAACCAACATACATCTGAATTGGCCACATAGCACAACATTTGTGTCACATTGGAGATATCTGGCTAGTTATACTGACCATGCCCAGGGACCTAGGATTGATTCACAGCACAGAAATACAGGCTGGGTTAGCAATGTAGCTCCGTGGATTAGTGGTTAGCACTACTGCCTCATAACTCTAGGGTTGTAGGTTTGAATCCCAACCCCGGCGAGGTAGTAGCATGATCTCCGTGTGTGGCTGTCTTCACATACATATTCTGGCAACATCTTTGCTTTCTGTCTAAATGATCCCTAAAATGTGAATTAGAATGAGGCCTTGTATGTTGAAACACCTTCAAAGCTGCACCTTATGTGAATGTCATACAATGGGATAAGATAAGGGCCTGAATCACTAATAGATTTGATAATGATGGTTTATACTCCACCCACTTTTGTGAAGGATTTGGCAAGCAAAGAGCTGACAGAGAGAGAGAAGAGTGAGACGAAGAAGAGTGAGCGAGAGATACATATGAAGAGTGATAAAGAGAGACATTCAGAAGAGTGAGCGAGAGAGAAGAGCGAGCCAGTGAGACAAAGAAGAGTGAGCAAGAGATACATACTGAAGAGTGATAAAGAGAGACATTCAGAAGAGTGATAAAGAGAGACATTCAGAAGAGTGAACGAGAGAGAAAAGACTTGGTTGGTGAATCCACACATCAAACTTGTCACAAATCCTGGCGTGCATTTTTCCCCCAAATGCATAGCAGACCCTTATCCCAGCAGGCAGGTACTGCACGCCTTCAAAGATTTATTTCCTTTGTTGATTTTCCTGCTTCGCTCACACTATATGCAATTGAAAATTACTCTTTAAGTTGCCAATTTTACTGTGTTTTCTAGAGAATTACTAACTAGTTGTGTTTTCAATTGTGTGTAGCATTGCGATTTCTATTTGAGTCTAGATGTTAAATTGCTAATAAATGGCCACAATTCTCAAATACCTTTGAACTCTCGCTGCAACAAATGGTGTATGTTAATACACTCACATTCATTATATCCAATATCAGGTACGATGTCAATGCACAAATCGCACCTGAAATTGCACACCCTGGATGTGACTTGTCATGTGATTGGCATGGCCAGCAGCTTGCTCTTTGCATGGCAAATTGCACCCAATGTTACTGGGGGCCAACACCACTGTCACATCTAATCCGATGCGGCAATTGTCCAACTTACAGTGAAGTTGCACGAGTTCACAATCCAATTGGATGTGAACAGAGCCTACAGTGGCCAATAGGGTGCGACTTGGTCTACGATTTGCAAGTCGCCTGTCATGCCAATTGCATGGCAATCGCAAACAATGTTACTGGGGGCTACCCGGTCACATTAAAGCAGATTTCTAAGTGGTGTTATTGACACCACAGTCACATCATGTGACTTGCATAGAAGTTGCATGATTTCAAAGTCGGGGTACATGGTGATTTCAAGTGCAATTTGCAAGACATTCGACATCGATCTCTCAGCAAATTGCATGAAAAGTAGTGTATTCATTACTCTATTATTACTTGCGGCTCCTACCAAGTTTGAACTACAACAATATGAACGCTCCAATAGCGTGCTCATTGAGTGGGACTTGGCATGTGATTTGCACAACATGCAAGCTGTAAATCGTCTGCAAAGTCACACCCTATTGTCTGCTATTAGAGTGACCACATGGGTGCGTTTCAAACACTGATTTCTATAGTAGTACATGTACTACTTTAGTGGCAATTTGCATAGAGATCTGTGTCAGATGTCTTGAAAATTGCATTGAAATGGTCAACTTTACTGTAAGTTGCATGATTTGTAAATCAGCTTTGCCCAGAGTGTAATGTTTGGTGATGTTTGATTTCTGGAGTGTTTTACCAATTGATGGGAAATTCACCATACTAGTCAAATCGATTTGTCATTTTCAGTATTGCATACAAGATGTGGTCATGTGACTGTCTTAACTCATGCAAGAATCTGGAGGGAATTGTGACCATAGTAGCAATAAAGGTTCCAATTGGGGTTCCCTTTCATATCCCTGCTCAATGTTCTGTTGTATGCTGCACACGTACATTTCACTGTATATTTCTTTCTGATTTGTGGGGCCTGTATACCAAGGGTTAATGCAGGTAGGAAGCCGATTCATCAGGTGAAAACACTTTCACTGACCAAATTAAGGTCAGTGGTGGGTGTGGCTTCATTGGGTGTGGGGCCTTGTTTGGCACGCTCCAAATACAACCTAGCTTATATAAAGATGTGCAGTAGGGAGTGATTTGGCCTGTTACTAGGCCGGGTGGTTTGTGACTAAGTCCTTGCTTGTAGTGGTTTGGGGGAAGAAGAGATTTTGTGCTGAATTGCCCCAGACACCACTCAGGCTGTGTTTGGAAGTGGGCTGGAAATGTTTGCATATTTTTGGCCTTGTAAAGTGTGTTTGTGTGTTATTGCACAATGATTGTGTTTTTTCTCTTTGCATTGAAAGCCTCACACATGTCAATCGTTTTGTTTAAAATCTGCTCTTGTTTTAATTTTGCTTGCTTATTTAGACTCAAATGCATTTTTCTTACAAACCTGCTGACAAATGTATGTGGAGGGGATTTGTAGAGGTGGGAGGGGATTTGTAGAGGTGGGAGGGGTTTTTCACATATGTCTTGTTTTCTTGATATTTTGATCTGTAGACTTTTTTTGTGAATGGATCTTTATACTAAATGATTGTGTAAGTAAACCTTATGTGCACGAAAATGTTACTTGATTCATCTTCCCCTTTGTTTCCTGCTATAACCTGTGCACATACAGTTCACTAGAAGTATCTTTAGATTGTAAGCTCTTATGAGCAGGGTGTTTTATTTTTGCCACATCAATCCTATTTTTGTGACTCACCAAGATATTGACTGTACCTACTTGTTCCTGCTGACCAAATAAATGAAGATATATTTGATCAATAAATGTTTCACCGATGTTTTTGTGTTTCTTTTATGTTCAATATATGAACAACCTTAATAGTTACTTTGTATACTTATATAATCTGCTCAAATGTAGCTTGTAAGAGCGTGAATATGCAAGTGGGTGCAAACTGGCTTTTTCAAAACCAAACAAAAAAATAAAAAACCTGCTTGCACCACAATATTGTTATGTACTAATGAATATGTCACATTCACTGTGCAGCCAGCTACAGGTTTTCTACAATTTGATTTACAGTAATAAAATAGTCCCCACTGTATGTTGATTTTTGGCCTTTGGCAACAAATATATATTAGCCAAGGTTTAAAAAAAAAAAATCACTAAGAAACACACATTCGCGAAAGCTATCATAGCCGTGCATAGAAATGAGCGCTCGTGCATAGATATGCGCGATCGTGCACAAATAAACGCCAAACAGGTGTCCCCCATGGCGCACGAGCAGCTGTCCTCCTGGAAGTCCGTCATCTGGTGCGTGCACACCCGGAAGTGGTTGTGGGGAGTGTAAGTGGATGAGAAGTGGTTGGAGGTTTTGTGTTGGTTGAAAATTTTGATAACTTTATTGGCATTTGGACATGGCGAGAGCACAGTTCTCAACTGAGGAGATGATCCTTATATGTAAAGTAACTGTGGCCATTGCAAATATGTTTATAACATGTGAGGGACAAGTAATTGCAATTTTGTGGGTGGGGCCTAGCAGAATCTCACTTGGTGCACATGCTACTTATCTGTACATTAGCTCCTGGGTATTGATGGGTCAATTATATTAACCACTTGCCTACTGGGTACTCATACCCCCTTCCTGTCCTGGCCAATTTTCATCTTTCTGCACTGTTACCCTTTGAATGACAATTGTGCGGTCATGCCACATTGTACCCATCTTAAATTTGTATCAGTTTTTTCAGACAAATAGAGCTTTCTTTGGGTGGTATTGACTTGCTGCTGTGAGTTTTACTTTTTGCTCGATAAACCACAAAATAGCTCATAATGAATAAAAGTCTGTTTATATTATAACATTTGGTAAACTGGTAATTTAGCAACACTGATGTGCGTTGATGAGGCGGCACTGGTGGGTGGCACTGGTGGGCACTGATCATCGGGGCCGACCCCTGCTTTGATAACTGCTGGTTCTCGGCAGTACTTTCCACACATTCTGACAGCGTGATGAAAGTGCAGCCAAGACCCGGCAAATGCATTTCCCGGTGATCAGCGTGTCATTGGACATGGCTGATCACATGGTAAAAAGCCGCTGTGATTGGTCTTTACCACATCACGTGATCAGCTGTGTCCTTAGGACACAGCAATCACGGAGAGCGCGTTCTGCCAGGATGTCATATGACACCCTCCCAGAGCTGCCTGGATGCAGTGTAGCGTTATTCGGCTATCTGCGGTCGCCAAATAGGTAACCAGCAAGGCCTTCATGGCTAATCTTTGAATATCTGGACATGTATACTGCGTATAATGCATTACATTCTACAATGTGTTGGTGTACATGGTATTACAGTGTGCAATGCGTTGCTGGATTCTGCATGACAGTGGACAGCGTATCACAGTGTGCAATGCGTAGCTCCAGCCTGCATGACAGTGTACAGTGCATTACAGTCTACAATGTGTGGGTGTACACGGTATCACAGTGTGCAATGCGTTGCTCCATCCTGCATGACAGTGTACAGTGCATTACAGTCTACAATGTGTGGGTGTACACGGTATCACAGTGTGCAATGCGTTGCTCCATCCTGCATGACAGAGTACAGTGCATTACAGTCTACAATGTGTGGGTGTACACGGTATCACAGTGTGCAATGCGTTGCTCCATCCTGCATGACAGAGTACAGTGCATTACAGTCTACAATGTGTGGGTGTACACGGTATTACTTTGTACAGTGTATTACAGTGTGCAATGCGTTGTACACTGCAGTGTGCACTAAAGCATTTTACACTCATGCACTGTACACACTAACGCATTTGACATTTCTAGTGTGCAATGCGTTAGTGTGCAATGCCTTGGACAGTACAATGCATTTGCAGTATTGGTGTATGTTTATTAAGCACAGATAATTCATCTGATTTTAGTTATCAAGGAGAAGTCTTCTCTGTCCCCCTGTTTATGAGGTGGAGGACAATTGTTTTCCGAAGAAGAGAGGAGACATTTTTTCAAGGAGATCTGTATAGATTTCCAGAGATATGTGTAGATGGTTGAGGGGCTGCATGTGATCTCCGGAGATAATTGTGATTAACAATCACCTGAGTTAAACCAGTGAATGAAAAGTGTAAAAAAACATGGATTGAAAATAATCTGCACTGACCACTGTGCTTTGTCAAGCCACATATTGGCACATTCTGGTGTCACACAGATGCGATGTGAAATTTGCAGTGTTTTCTGTGCAAGCGCTGCACCGCATCACAACCGCAACCCCTTCATGCCACCTGCTGCGGCTTTCTAGGTGAAGTTACCAACACACCAATATTGGTACACAAAGCGTATTGCGATTTGCCAAATTGGATGGCATGCCTATTCACACCCATGTGCATACCCTGAAAAAGGGTCCTGCACATTTTTGGCCCGGATGCGGTGCAATTTGAGGTGTGCAAAATGTTTGTCTCTAATTGCAACGCACACAAATTGCATGTGATTTGCCCAGGAGTGCGGTGTTAGACCACAATGCATGTATGTGAAGCCAGAATAAAAGGATGTGGATTTTGTCTATTTTTACTTGCGCATGTTAACATTATGTAAGTGCATTTTTCTTTTGTTTAACATGCTATAGAAATGCAACATGCATTTGGATGTAGTGTTTTTGTATGTGCATTTTGGAAGTATTCTAAACACACATTGACCCTAGGGCCACACCATATCTTATGCAGGCCATAGATGGGTCGAAAATCGGCCGATTTTCGGATCGTTAGTGGGCTATTTGTTCGGCCGTTTTTCGGTATTTTGGCAGATTTTTTTTTTCGGTAAAGTTGGAAAAAAACGGCCGAATTTGCCGATCAGCCGATTTTCGCGGCAATGATGGCCAAATCGGCCGATTTTTTTACTGATAAAAAATCTGCACATGAGCAGTGACCTGCAAGAGGAAGACAAAAAGAAGAAAAAGAAGAAGAGGATGATGATGATGAAGATGATGAAGAAGAGGATGATGATGATGATGAAGAAGATGATGAAGAGGAAGAAGAGGATGATGAAGAAGATGATGAAGAGGAAGAAGAGGATGATGAAGAAGAAGAAGAAGAAGAAGAGGATGATGATGATGAATAAGAAGAGGATGATGATGAAGAAGAAGAAGAGGATGATGATGAAGAAGAAGAGGATGATGATGATGAAGAAGAGGATGATGATGCAGAGGATGATGATGAAGAAGATGATGAAGAAGAGGATGATGATGAAGAGGAAGAAGAGGATGATGAAGAGGAAGAAGAGGATGATGATGAAGAAGAAGATGATGAAGAGGATGATGATGAAGAAGAAGAGGATGATGATGATGATGATGAAGAAGATGATGAAGAAGAGGATGATGATGAAGAGGAAGAAGAGGATGATGATGATGAAGAGGAAGAAGAGGATGATGATGAAGAAGAGGATGATGATGATGATGAAGAAGAGGATGATGATGATGAAGAAGAAGAGGATGATGATGAAGAAGAAGAGGATGATGATGAAGAAGGATGAAAAATGAGAGGAATTCCAGTATGGCAAAAAGTGTCCCTGCAGAGAGCTCCGCTATTTCTTTGACAGTTCCTTGACATTTACAGCGGTTGCAACATTGTATCTATTTGTTTCCGACTAAAAACATCTGTATCCCAAATGGATACAAATACATTGTTG
Organism: Staurois parvus; assembly: GCF_062004578.1. Classification (NCBI taxonomy): domain Eukaryota; kingdom Metazoa; phylum Chordata; class Amphibia; order Anura; family Ranidae; genus Staurois; species Staurois parvus. The sequence continues at coordinate 7,811,722 of NW_028317886.1, forward strand.
CAACCGCTATAAATGTCAAAGAACTGTCAAAGAAATAGCGGAGCTCTCTGCAGGGACACTTTTTGCCGGCTGTAGACGGGATGAAAATCGGCCGATTTTTTTTTTTTTACCATTGCTGGTAACGCCGGCCGCTTGAACAACCGATTTTTTCATTTTTTAAAAGAAAAATCGGCTGTTTTTCTCCCCGTCTATGGCCTGCATAAGCATTAGTGTGCCTGGGGGAGGGGGGGACCTTTGGCCTTTCCAAACACAGTAGATGCTCCAAGAATGTTTCCTTGAACTCTTGAAATGGTTAAAAAGGAAAGACAATCTAGATAGCCTGCACTGAGAATTGACTGTCATGATGACGTGTCAATGATTATTTGCTCTCATTTTTCAGGAGTGGTACTGCTTGCGGTTGAAGCTGGTAGAAATCCACCTTCACGTCCTCCACTCACCTTCACTTGTGGCCAGTGGATATTTTGTGGCCGCAGGCAAGAACTGGCATCGAGGACCTGCATAATGACCCTGGCATGCCAGAGATGGTTTGGAAGCAGCACAGCAATTTGACCATCCCTTTCCTCTATGTTGGTTTTAGGGTGCAGAATTGCTTCTCGTTCGTGAACGGACTGTCGCCGGATATCAGAGTCCCCATATTTTCAAGATATGTTTTAGCCATGTTGGCTTATTTTTATGTTATTTTCCAAGTGTGTCGCACCTAACCGCACAGTAGTGTGGTGCCATGCGTATTTGTGGCTGTGAATGGGGCTGTTTTTAATAGACGTGTGTAGGTGCAACAACGTTTTCATCATGGTACCTGCGCACATCTACATAGGGCATTGCATTTCTTTGCTGTGCTGGAAAATGTGTGTTCTTGCATGCGTTTCTGCACCACCAATGGTGTGAACAAGTCCTAAGGGCTGGTTCACACTATAGAAACAGTCTAGATGTGTTCCTGATGGGTTTTTTTCATGCCCTTTTGGCATGCATGTTTAGTGTCTTCCAGTACATTTTGGATGCGTTTTGGACATGTTTACATTGCATTTTTGTATCCCTTCCACTTATTTTTTTCTATTTTCTTTGTATTCAATGTAGTTAGGGACATGTGCATTTTAGTACATTCAAGGACGTTTCAATGTGTTCCAGTACAGTTCTGTGCAGAAACAATGCAGCGTGGTCAACTTTGTTTACAGCACCTGCAATGCATTGAAAATGCAAGCGCTGATGTGAACTATGACATTGACAACCATATAATCTTCTTTCTGTGCGTTTGTGATGCTGAAAAAGCAACTGAAACACATGTAGTGTGAACTGGCCCTAAAGGTTATTAGAGGTCAGGGAACAGGACTGACCAGGAATTGTGAATTCAATCAGACTAGTGGTGAGATACAATCAGCAATTGTATAATAATGTGAGATCTGAGCTGTAGCTGATAGAAAATGAGACACATTCACTTGATCAGTAAATAGATAGTTAAAGAGTGGGGCGGTGATCCATAGATTTGCATATGGGACAGGTGATGATGGGGTGGGGGAGGGGGTCAAGTTGTATAAGGAGACAGATTTAAAAGAGAAAAAAGTTACAATGAAATATACACGGCATGAAACTTGCACATGACCTAATTGGCAGAAGAACAGTACGCAAGTAACATTCATCCACTTTCTAGTCATTAGGCAAAATCATAATTGATTGATCAATATTCCTGCCACAACCCAGAAAATTGATCTCCATTTTTTTGGGATGTTGCCAAGACTGGGATTAGAACCCATGACCCAAGTGCTGTAAGTTCTGAGCTCTAACCACTAAACCACTGTGGGAAACACAGTTTGGGTTATAATGTAGAATAGTTACATTATTTAAAAATGATAAAGCGAGCGCTGGTCAAATGATATAGACTAGTAAAATGGTATTACACAAGATAAATATAACCACGAACAGTAGTGCATGAACTCGTGAAAGGTCATCCACCCCTGTGACAGTGTACTACACTATTGAGCACCTTTCTGGCTCCTGTGGCTGAGCTAATTCCTCCCCAGGACCATTTGGGCACCCACCCTGATGGATGGATGGATGGAGCTGGTTGACTAACCCATAGCTGCCAGCATACCGCTGCACCCCCAGATGTGCGATGTGTATAACCCATGCACATTAATACTTTTGTTCTGGTGAGTGTAGACCAGTCCCAAGGGTGGTTTACCTTTCACGAGTTCATGCACTACTGTCCGTCACGGAGAGAACACACGTGCCATTCATAGGCACTCTGAGTTGGTACTCTCACACGAAGGACATTCCATTATTCAGGAATGATTATATGAACTTATTTTAGCACGATTTACCAGTTTACATCATTATTGCAATTCTTTGCACTTTTTGGTTTTTACATGCGTTCATTATTGATCACATGCATTTATAGCGCTGCACTTGTCTTTAACATAGAATAGTTATGTGATTAAAGAGAATGAAGATATATAACTATATTGGGAAATTAGAAGTATATAAATTATTTGAGATATAAGTGTGAAAATGTTTAACATTTGAAAATAGAATGTATGACATTCATTAGTAAATGCATTACTTTCCTGATCATTTTAGAGAAACAGCAAAAAAAAAAAATAGAAAATTCTAATACAGCTGTACTCTTTATTACATTCTAAAAATTCTCTTTTGCTATCAGAAAAACGCCAATGTTAATAAAGCCTGTGCTTGTGCGCCATCTAGCGAATATATCCGGTATTGCACCTAAAAATGTGCCAGACAGGATACCACATTCACTAATGGCAAAGTAGACGCTCGTTAATGAGCTTGCTAGACGCTAGTCAGACGACTGATTGATTGACCGGAGTCTGCCTGAATGGTCAGTCTCTGCTAATACACTCACATCTTAGTGAATCAAGGCCATAGTGACATAATAAGGTCAATCAGAGTAAAGATGCCAAACTGATCCTCCCATCTAGATGTCCATGCCCAATCATCTTCTGCAGTTGGGCTCCCACTCCCAGCTGCCACCATGTTTGTCTCAGCATTAACGAACAGTTCCCAGTCTGCTAATTGGGGTATCACATAGACTCAAAAGTGTGCAGAGTTGTCATGGATCCTTCCTCCTTCCTTCTCCTTGCTGTGTGTTTTCTGTCTCTGCCACAGTCTACTTGTGCTGACTATGAAAAGTGCTTGACTGGCCAGAGACAATATGAAAGACAAGGCACCAGGGGCATTGATAGGATTATGAAAGACCAGGGGCAAACTTTGGCTGACCCTTATTTTTCCACAAATAAACCAAAGTCATTGGTGTTCGTAATGCACTTACTCAATTGACTTAAACATGAATATCTGCCTAAGATGATCTTTATGCATATGGCAAAGTGCCACACAGAACAAGTGTCTGAGAGCAGTGGGATCAAAAAAACATATTTAGCCATTTTAATGCTTATGCACAACTAAATTGATTTTTAACATCCGAATAGTGTTTTTTCAGCCCTCTGGTCCTCATTCATTCTCAGAATTTGGATACATTATCTTTACGACCACAATGGCTTAATAGTCTCTTGTGAACAAAGAACAAAATACTGTTATTTGCCAAAGACTGCAAAAATCTGCTTGGTCTTGACAAGAATTGAATGAATTAAATTCTATCTTCCTTTCTATTACAGCAGCCTTTTTTTTAGTGCTCAAAGGCTCATTAATACAGCTGCTGCCCAGTGGCATATGAATAATTCCACTTTTGCTTGCTGTAATGTTTTCTGAAGATGTTCCTTACATTTTCCAGAGTGAACTAGACCCTGTTCTTTTCATATGTTTGATGAGCAGATTGCGGTTGTGGTTGGGAGGTAGGAGCAGCTAAAGAGGTCAATTATGAGATCTTTGACAATGTTTTGTTGGCGAAAGACAGTAAAACACTGGCATGGCTGTATAATGAATTATTTAAGCATTCTTTTTAGGTCATGCAAAGATGCAACAATGAGCTCAGGAGGTCAGTACTGAAAACCAGGATAGCTCTGCTCAGTTATTGGTACTATACACCATGCATATGAATTGGTTATAAGATCGGTTTTCTTACATGAACAGCAGACAACACAGAATATCATACTGAGAAGAAACATAGGAAGCAAAATAAGAAAAAAGATTACTATGGTACTTTGCTGTTGACAGTTTGATGTTGATGCTATAGTGGTGATGTTTAATGGCTAGGGTTAAACATTATAATGCCCATGTCAAAAATGAACTATTTGTGTAAATATGAAGATTAATCATTAAAACATGTTTTATAAAGAGCAAAGTTTTTTCCAGTTTTTGGTACAGTGAGACAAAGTTACTATGTGTTATTGTTTAATGTTATACCTTTACCCCATTTAGGAGATTCACCTGCACTTTCTCTCTGGTGACCAGTAGAAGAATGAGAAAGTGGGTAACAGGTGTGTAAGTTCTCTACAACCATGAAAAATCTCCTCCAGTCACCCGCAGACTGCCTCTAATTCCCACCGAACCAAGATCCATTTCTTTGGTGGCTTTGACACCTACTCGCTACTTTACAGAGACTAAAGACTTTTGCCCAGCTTCAACTGACTCACAGTATTCCTAGTTTTTGCATTCTATACAACTAAGTTGCAGGCCCTTCTAGAGGCCTTATTTTTTTAATGCAAGCATCTCTCAATATAGAATATGTGAATAAAGCCAATGAATACAAAGAATTGGCAGAAATATGGTTTACTTAAGAAAAAGTTCAATAACCCCTGGATCACACCAATGCATTTTTAGTGCTTTTTTGCAGGAATGCACTACAGTCCATTTAACATGATTTCCTATGGGACATGTTCACATCTATGCTTTTTTAAGCTGCTGCATTTTTTAAAAGGGTCAGGGACTTTATTTAATGCCCAAAAACAGTGTTTTTGCTACAGTAGAGTTCAATGAAAAAGCTGTTAAAATGTATGTAGTGCATTTTTGCCATGTTTTTACTGCATTTTTTTTCCCACCAAAAAAAAAAAAATTCTACTTTAACAAAAAAAAGCTGAAAAAAACACAAAACATGGTAAAAACATGCCAAAAACACGCGTGTAAAAAAGCAAAGCACAATGCAAAAGCATTATAAAATAGATCAAAAGCAAGAAGCATAGGTGTAAACCAAGCCTTAAATAGTAAACATAGAACCGCAGTCCATGGACTTTATAGACACCACACCAATTATTTTATTAATGCACAATTAAAAATAAATTAAAATCAAATGAAAAATGAAACATAGTAGCATCCTGCATCCTTTTGTCATTGCGTACTCAGCTGGGGGACCCCTGGTGACATCTGTGTTCTACAGATGTATGGAGGAGTGAATTTTTGCTTGTATCTATGAAAAGCAAATGCTTATCCCTATGGACCCCTGGCCTGGTATTATCTAAAAAGAAATAATGAACTTTTGACTTTCTACATACTATATCCAGAAGACATATTGTCGTTTCGGATGACCGTACTAAAATATTTTCCCTATGAGCTTTTCATACTGGGACAGATATGACCAAATGATGTCGCCCCACTCCAGGGGTACTATTGAACTTTTTTCCTTCCTTTTTTGGGGGGCTGTGCTGCCTTTGGGACATACATTTTTTGCTATTCCTTCTTTCTGACACTTTTTGTAGCAGTCCAACTTATGAACCTTCTTCTCCTGAAGAAACAAAAAACACAAAACATGTCACCATATTTGTGAATGGCAACCCAAGGACAATTATATTTGTACCATTAACTTGAATATTGCGTACATTTTCCAGAGTGTGGGGCCACCACCATAATCAGTATAAATGCTTAGAACACTGCTATGTTTCAGTTGGTATGGTGCCTGTAAAGTCCATTGACTGCGGCCCAATGTTTCTTGCTTTTTGATTGATCTGATTTATGGATGAATCACTTTGGAACTTGTTAGGGTAATGAGCATATGTTTTTTCCGCCCTGCATTGTCTTGTTCCCATTGATTGAAACTACTTAAAATGGAGCTCCACCCAAAAGGGTAGGTGTTCTGCTTTAAGGCCCCATCCTCCACTCCACTTTAACCACTTCAAGTCTGGACACTTTCACCCCCTTCCTGTCCAGGCCAATTTTCAGCTTTCAGTGCTATCATAATTTGGATGACAATTGCGCGATCAACACTGTACCCATATGAATTTTGTAACATTTTTTTGAGACAGAAAAAACTTTATTTTGGTGGTATTTATTCACCACTGGGATATTTATTGTTTTGCTATAAAAATGAAAAAGTCCAAACATTTTGAAAAAAAGTGTTTTTCTTATAAAATTTTGCAAATAAATAATCTTTATTCATAAATCTTGGTCAAATGTATTCAGATATCTTTTTAGTAAGAAAAAAAAATAACCCAAATTAGTTTATAACCAAAAATTATAATTTAAAAAAATGTTTTACTTTTTTTAATATTATTTATGGTTTTTTTGTTTTTTGACACCGTACTACTTGTGGGGGGTGATGAAGATTTTTTTTTATTATTTTTTTTACACTGAGTGTTTTTACACCCATAAAGGCTGTAAAAGCAATAATTTCTCCTTCTCTCTGGCTGAATTCTTGCAGCCATTGAGAAATACTGTGAGAGCTGTGATTGGTCACAGCTTGTCACATGGTACAAGGCTGTTGTGAATAGCCTTGTACGATGTGACTTCTGTGATCATTCACATATTTCACACGCAGTAAGCAATGATCTCAGAAGTGACATCTTGCTTACATTCATGTGATCACTGATTGGCTTCACAGAGAGGGACCTCACACAGAGGTCCCGTACAGAGATTGGTGTTCCGCTGTGTCCTAGCGGGCACCGGATCATGGTGCCGCAAGCTCCCAGGGAGAGTGCACAGGCAGGGAAGCAGGAGGACGTTTATAAACGGCCACCCACTCCTGCACTGCTCCTGTCCGGCCATTTATGTACATGGGCCAGCCAGGAAGTGGTTAAGGAATGGCACCTTTGCAGAGCAGGGGGGAGTGGGTACCCGATTTTGATAGGTACCTGCTCACACTTCCGCTGTGATTGCCTAGGCCGACCATTCAGAAGGCGCAGTGCTACTTGCGCATGCAGTGAGCTGTGAAGTTGCAAACTGTCACAACTGGGTGCACACACTTAAGATGCTGGTGCTTGGAGAGGGGATGGCTGGTAAAACTGGCTGTGGTGAGGACACCACTGGATTGAGGGACAGGTGAGTGTCTGTTTTTTTAAAAGTCAACAGTTACAGTTTTTGTAGCTGCTGATTTTTATTTTTTTAGATTTTGACTGGACCTTCGATTTAAGCCAAAGGCTATGAAAACATACTAGCCCTAGAGAACTGCTGTTTTGATGATATTATACTCTTGTAACTTTGCAAAAAATATATTTGCCCCTGAGCCCATTGACGGAGCACACATATATAACCTTATTCATACTGTTCTGTCTTGTAGCTCAAAAAAGACTGAATAAAGCAAATGCTTATCCCTATGGACCCCCAGCCTAGGGGCCAAAGGCTATGAAAACATACTAGCCCTGGAGAACTGCTGTTTTGATGATATTATATTCTTGTAACTTGGCAAAAAATATATTTGCCCCTGAGCCCATTGACTGAGCATAAATGTGTAACCTTATTCATATTGCTCTGTCTTGTAGCTCAAAAAAGACTGAATAAACATGTTTCCTCTATTTCATGACAGCTGCAAATACTGATCTTGCACATTTTTATAGCCACTGAACACAGTATAGCCAATTTTTGAAGCATTTCACACCTCACCTTCTAAGGAGTTCAGAATAAATTGCACCATCACTAATGAAAAACTGACAGCCATTCCCATACACGTTAAATTTCTAAAATTGTTGGCAACATTGAGTTGAGCACTGTGGACCACAAAGATTTGAATTGATACTGTAAGCATTGTAGTTGCTGCTGCCCATTGGATGCACAATACTCCATGATCCTGGGACTGCACATTCCTCACTGCCCTTTCTTTCCACCCCTCTGCCCACCACTTCCCCTTTGCTCTCATTCCCCCCCTCCTCAGCCACTCCTGTATAAAATAAAACTTGTAGATTTTCTGCAAGTTTCATAGAGGAAATACAGGGTAACAAAATACTGTTTAATTATATTTAGTATATCATTCATATGTAGATATGCCCTTTGATCTGCATATGACACTAGTTAGGCTGCTTCACACACATTTGCAATGAAACGGAATTTTACCTAGAAAAGTAACCCAAATAGTTTGTTATTTTTGTCTCTAAGAGTGTCTTGGAGACACAGGCTAGGTTTATCTCAGAGTATTTAAACCAAGGGTCAGGTAAATTACATTATTAGTCACATCTCTTAGAGGGAAGCGGCATTTCAGCTAAGGGAATTTCTAGCTGATGTTGATCATGAAGGCCCTCTTTTCTGAATTTAGGATGACGTTTTTGGACAGGTAGACTGGTCCTGTAGAAGAAGTTCTTTCTTGGAGATGAACACCTCCGGGATAATTATCAGACATCTGCTAAATTCAAGAGTTAAGAAAGTAGATCTGAGAGTTAAACCCAGTGGCGGTGTTCTTGAGGGTGATTTTTAAACAAAGAGAAGTGAAAGAAATGCTCAGCTACAAAGTGTCCCCTCTCCTGATATTTTTAGATTAAAACCCCTTTCTTTATGCAAGCAGATGTTAGTCAGGTCTCTAGGTTAGCACACTTAAACTAACAAATTGCATGCTGGCATCCAACTTCTTGGAAGTCTTCCTACAGTGGTAGAACGGCCTCTTCCACAATGCTGGAAAATTGTAGGTATTTCTTAAAGTGTGCTGCACTTAAGGAATTTTAACAGTCCTTTATCACAACTAGGAAGTCACCCATTGCGGGTTCTGGAGGTAATTTATCTGGGGACAATATTATAGGATGTTAGGTTAATTAGTGGAAGAGCCCCACAATTCAGAAGTTAGCAAATCTGAAGGAATTGTCACAAAGAATGAGTGTCATCAATGGTTTGGCCCTGGACCCTCCATGTAGCCTGCATGCTAGATGGTCATGCGCTCAAACAGCAACCCCCATGCTGGCTACAGCTGACCTGGTACAGTGAAGCGCATAGACAGGGATCTTGGAAAGCACAATACATGGCTCACAATAATAGTGGTAGTGTAGTGCTGCGCTTAGGTGCTGATCTTACAGGCAGGAAGAGATACTTAAAAGAGACACTTACAGCACTGGGGTGCAGGGCTCACAGGACAATGGGAAGTACAGTCCAAGCTGGCAGGTGTGCATGGAAACACACAGACACTGGGAACAGGTATTAGTGAAAAGTGACACACAAACAGGACAATTAGAAGTGAGTAGCAATGCAGAGAGACAAACATGAACCACTAGGAGCAAGTAGAAGTGCTCGGGGACACTAAGCAGGAAACAGATTAGAAATGTGCAAACACTGGTGCTGCTAACGAAAAGTAGGCTGAAACTCACAGGAGAACACAGAGGAACAGGAAGGCTGAAAGGTGACCCAAGAAGGTATACAACAGAGACACAAGGAAACAGGAATACTCAAAGGACAAAACAGGTGCAAGGATACAGGTTGCAAGAAGGAACACACCGAGAGTCACTGGGGACAAGGTGGAAGATGTTGGGGGTACAGAGATTTCACTAAAAGGCACTGGGAGATGCTTGCAAACGGACTCTAGGAACATTAAGAATTTCAGGGTTACTAGGAGTATTTCAGAAAGTCAGGGACCCAAGGAGTCTTGGGGTCACTCAAAATCTTCTTGGAAAGTGAGGGATGCAAGGAAGCACTGAGGGTGCACTAGAAATCTTCTCAGCTAGGAAACATTGGGGGACACTAGAAATCTTCTCAGCTAGGAAACATTGGGGGACACTAGGAATCTTCTCAGCTAGGAAACATTGGGGGACACTAGGAATCTTCTCAGCTAGGAAACATTGGGGGACACTAGGAATCTTCTCCACTAGGAAACACTGGGGGATACTAGGAAACCACTCTTTTAGGAAACACTGAGGGACACTAGGAATCTTTTTGGAAATGACTGGGGAACCTGTTGCTCAGGCAGGGCCAGAGGGAATAAGCCCAGCTTAAAGGATAAGTTCACCTTTTTGGGCAGAATTTCACTTTCATTAATAAATAGAAGCATTTTCCAATGCTATTTCTGGTCCAGCTATCCCAATGTGCTTTTCTCTCACTTACCTCATCCACAGGACATTTATTTTTTTGTCAGTTTCTGTGAGATTTTGAGTGGATTTTCAGATTGCATCATTTCCTTTCGATGGTCTCTCAGCATTCAATTTCTGTAGGCCACTTCCCAAAAGCCTTCACTTCCTTGTTGCATCACAGAAGAGGGTGTGATAGGGTGCGTTCACCACTCTGGACCACACCTCTCTCCTTACAATACTACCTTTCTCCCATCAGCTATGTAGTACAAGGGCCTGTCTGATTTGGTACAAATTGAATGGATTGTCCAGGTGTGTCCTATTCCATAGTTCTGGTAAATCTAAAGGAATTGTACAGAGATTGTGTAATCAGGATGAATAGTGTATGGCCATCTTTATACAAGTACATAGGAGGGAGTGGACAGAGACACTCAGTTGTCAGGCCCTGTTCACATCACCATGTAGTGAAGACTCACATTCCCGCATGCGTTTCATTTGAGCATATTGGAGCGTTTTCACTCGTTATGCTTAGGGCAGCCCATTCACTTGAACAGACTGCCATACATGCAACAATCGCCCCAGAAAAGATCCAGAACTTTTTTTGGAGGGGAGCTCTGCAGTTATGGTGTGTTTGGGTTCCTTTAACATGTAATAACAACCCAAAAACAATGCACATTTGCAGCGTGTTTCTGAAACTCATGGCAAAGCGTGAATTTTCTGTGCAGATTGACATGCATTAGGAAAAACACAGATGTGAATGGAGCCTCATTGTTCTCTGTAAACACACCAATTTTACTTTCAGACCCCATTCCCACTGCGAGTAGAGTGAGCGCATGTTTTTTGGCTCATTTTGCCAGTGACACACATAGGGCAGCCTGTCGATTTTAATGGGCTGTGCTTTACATGGCAAAGGCTCATGGGACATTTTGATGCGTGTTGCACATTTTTTACTGCGTGTTTTTCTGCATTTTTTACCCATTTTTTTTATTATGTGGCAAAACGTGTGTTTATTTCTGTGTTTGGTGTACCATTAACAATTAATTGCACTGAAAGCGCAATTAGGTAATTTTAGGTGTATAAAGGTGGCCATACACTGTACAATCTCTATACAATCTCCTTTAGATTTACAAAAGCTATATAATAGGAGGGCACAGCATCTATCCAATCACTCGGCTTGATCCTGCCTGTAGAGACGCTGGGGTAGCCAGGCAAATGCACGTGGGGAGAGGTCCCGGGATGCTGTGAAAAATAGTTGATGGGTGAAGAGTGTGTACCAATGGGGTCAGTGCAGGATGTGTGTGCTAATGAGATCAGCAGGTTATCTGCTTCCAGCCTCCTATTGGCTCCTCTGTCCTCTGTCTACATTCCAGGAATTGAAAAAGCTTTCTAAGAAATTTACCGAAAGCTAAGGTAAGGCCTTGTTCTCCAGATCAAAGGGAGCTTGAATATTTTTGCAGCTGAGGTACATTAATGGTATATTGGTGCATAGGGGAGCTGGATTTTATTAGAAAAAAAAAGTGAACTTAGCCTTTAAAGCAGTAGCAAACGCTTAAAAAAAATAGCCAGGTCTCCTGCAGCTTAATGCATTAATGTACTAGTATGCAGTGCATACTAGCACATTATGACAGAATTACCTGTCAAGCAGAGCCCTCCAGCAGCAAGATGTCACTGCTCCCGGGGCTTCTGTCTTCTCCCGATCTTCCTTCTGGGTTCATGTTCTCTGGACTTCGGAATGGCCTGACCGCAGTGACATCCCTCCCAAATGTGAGCACGAGTCATGATTGGGGCACGGTGCTCTGTGTATTGATGGCACTCTAAGTGTGCCCTGCATGTACTATGGAAGTACATGTACCAGCATGCCTGCTGGTCTTTGGGAATAGAGGTGACATATCAGCAACAAAGTTGCAGATATGTGACAGGAATATTATGTTTCTCATCAGAGACTCTTTTTATCCAAGCTCTTTTTCCCCCAACAGAGAAGAGAACAAGAGAACCAGGAGAGAAAGAAAGCAACAATAGATCGTGATATAAGCAACAGACATAAAAGCAATGGTAACATGGAGCTCTATCAAAATGCAACTATTCATAATGCTATTTGCTCTCCTTCAAAAAAGAAAATAAACAATATATGGGAGATGTTTTTCAGTTCAGACAGTAATTTCTATTATGCATATGTTGTATTTCTTGGGATACATAATTTCTTCCAGCAGTCTAACAATTTTGAATTGATTTTGGTTTATAGAATAAAGAGAATCTTTCAGAATTGGGTTTATGCAGGTATCAGAATATTTTGTTTTGTTTTAATAATGCAGGCTTACTTATGAAGTAAAACAATATAATGGTGTAGCGCTACATAAAACAATATAAACTAATTATAATAAATAATGTGATCTATACCAAACATATAAAAGAGTGAACATATGTGAATCCACACACTAGGTCCTATATCTTGGACCCAATAAGTGAGCTGAAAATTAACTGTGTAAATAACCACATAAAACCCCCTATCCCTATTGCGGGATTTAAATCATGCACCAATAGTATCTTCAGTGAATCCCAAATGCAGGATATGAGTGCAATATCCCGCATTTGGGATTCACTGAATATACTATTGGTGCATGATTTAAATTCCGCAATAGGGATAGGGGGTTTTATGTGGTTATTTGCACAGTTAATTTTCAGCTCACTTATTGGATCCAAGATATAGGACCTAGTGTGTGGATTCACATATGTTCACTCTTTTATATGTTTGGTATAGATCACATCATTTATTATAATTAGTTTATATTGTTTTATGTAGCGCTACACCATTATATTGTTTTATTTAGCATATTTCACTTATAGGTATAGGATTGAGGTGTTAGCTACTTAGTGGCTTTTAGGTGCATATTTAGCGCTGGAGGAACTTTATTTATATTTTTACTTATGAAGTGTTTATATTGCCCTATACAGGCAACCCCCAGGTTACAAACAAGATAGGTTCTGTGGGTTTGCTCCTAAGTTGAATTTGCACTTAAGTTGAAACAGTTACATTTTTTAAGTGTATCTCCAGCCAAAAAATTATTTTTAAGTTTTTGATAGCATAGGGAAGGGTTAACTGGCCATGCAATGCAGTGATGCAGTTTCTGGGACCAACGTGACGTCACGCTGCCCTCGTTTTTAAGTATGAGTTGTATGTAAGTCTGATGTTTGTAACTCAGGGATTGCCTGTACATTAAAATTGCTTATTTTAATTTATCTAATGCCTCCAGACAAATGTCTGACCTCATGTAATGCAAATGTTGGACTGCAGATGATCTTTGAACGTATGATTGCCCCTTCTATAGCACTTCCCATGTCTCTCCAGGTAGGCTTCTTAAAATGTATAGTAAATTGATAACTATGAGACTCAAGCATTATTTTATCTAGTTCCTAATCCCCCCCCCAGTCTTCCTGTATGTGTGCTCTGTTTGAGTTATAATATACAGTATTTGCAAACTTCCCAATAAACATAGTTAATTAATGTAGTATATTTTGCCCAAATGAGACAATGCTTATTTTCTGTTTCTTTAATGTGTATTTATTTTCTCTTTAATTAAAGCCTATGTATTATTCAGAATCTTGACTTGGATATATTCATTTTTAAAACAACTCATCCGAAAGCACTATACAAAAAAAAAAAAAAAAACATAGGAACTCTATTCCACATTATATGTTTATGATAATCTTAATAAGTAAAAAAGTCATATTGGGAAGATTTTTCCAATAGTATACTTACCCACATGGAAGAAAAATATTTGAAATATATTTTAAAAATATTCTTCCCAAATATATTGCCATATATTTGAAATACTACAATTTTGGCCATATTCAAAATATTTAAAATTTATTTCAATAAAGATAGACACACACACACACACACACACCAAGTTGAAATGCGTTTTTATTACAAAATATATGAAAAATATATTTAAAATACATTTCAAATATACTGTATGTATTTACAAATACAAATCTACGTTTTGAATGCATTTACAAATATATGTAAAAATATGTTATAATTACTTTTTTATATGTTAAAAAAAATCTGCAGACTATATTATAAAAAAAATATTTAAAAAAATATTTTTTTTTAATATATTCTTCAGATTTTTTTTTTAAATATAAAAAAGTCATTTGAACATATATTTTTACATATATTTGTAAATGCATTCAAAAAATGTAGATTTGTATTTTTAAAGACATACAGTATATTTGAAATGCATTTTTTTAAATATTTTTCATATATTTTGTAATAAAAACGCATTTCAACATGCAGTATATATATATATTTATTTATTGAAATATACTTTGAAATATATTTAATATGGCCAATTTGTTTTCCATACTGTATATACGGCCATATTGTATTTCAAATATATGGCAATATATTTGGGAAGAATATTTTTAAAATATATTTCAAATATATTTTTCTTCCATATGGGTATGACTGCAATTTTGTAGCACTGCACAGCATAAGACCTACAGTTGGATACATTTGAGGTATTTGTATTTGCTTCCTCTCTACTAGCTTTGAAAGCTTTCACAGAGGTGCCCAGAGGTCTTATTATCCGTCATGGAAATGCTAGCAAAGATGGGTAGATGATTGCTGAGGATGACTGATGCAAATTTCCTTGATGTCTTGAAAAATACGTTAGCTGTCTATTTAGCAAAGATGGATAGTGTTATCCTGTTTAATTTGAACACAACAAGAATGTTGATTCAAGGAGACACTGCCAAGCTAAGGTCACAAGGAATATTTATTTACTTCTGAAAACAAGCCAACCTGCTACTTCACTTGTGATTTTTAACTTGTTTTTCCTCAACATCAATAAAGGACAAAAGCCGGTATGGGATCAATTTTTTAAATCTATTTTTAACTCGTCTGTCTTGATTCTACGTGATTGCTTCTTGTCTGTCTGTTCTCTTCTTCAGTAAATAAATATTGAATAGTCTGTTCTCAAATACATAGCTATTACATGCCATGAGCAACATCTGAATTATTTTGCTACATAGAATTATTATCCTTGTGTCATTTTTATAAAATGGCTCATTTAATGCTCCCATTAGGACATTGGGTTAGGTAACTTAATGGTGTTTAATCTACTCTTCAACTTTACCTGAGAAAAATACAGAAAAGTAAAGATTTTATTGAATTCTGTCAGCTTTAATTTTAGACGTTCCAGCAACTGAAGATTACTCATTTATCTGTTAATTGCATAAATCAATTTCAGTTCAGTGTGTTCCTGCTAACCTATCAAACTCAATATTATTCTTTAATTGCTGGATATATCTCTCAATAAAACATTTGATTTGCTCACTTCTGCTAGGTAAATATTATTATGAAGACTTTTTTTATATTGTCAAACAATAGAGGGGAATTAAAATGTTTTCTAAATGAAGGTCAACATAGACAAAAGGCTTAATGATCTCTTAGGGATCTGTTATAATACCTGGGTGAGCAACAAAGGCTAAAGATTGTAAAAAGGCTGACTACCTTGTCCATACCTTTAAAGGGGTCTTTACTGCCTCTAAATAATGTTTGAGGAAGACAGTCACATCCCCAATCTCCATCCAACAGTGACACTCTATTGTCACATTAAAGTTAGGCGTGATCAAAAGAAATACCAACATTAGAAATGTAACATTTGCAAAGTCACTAAAAATGGTCTCATGTCTTAAAACTGTAAGGTACCCAATTTGAAAATATTGTTGTGTGTTCTTTAGTGTAACCACAGATTGATCTACTTTTTAAATATCAGATGTAATGCCCTCCAGGTTAATTAGGTAATTTGTTGTTAGATAGAGGCTGAGAAGCATCCTGGGGATGAGTCAGCCTGGGTAGAGAGGTAGTGAGGTAGGACAGGCTGGGCGGCTCTAAAAGGTTAGGGCTTCTGGAGACCTCCCACCTCTCCAGAAACCTGTGAGCTTTCTGGAGGAGGAGGGGAGAAAGCCCAGATCTGCATGTTTTAGGGACCCTGGCCAATCCCCTGGCAGGAGGCTGGGAATGGTCTAGGGCAGCAATGGGCAAACTACGGCCCGGCGGACCTTTTAATCCGGCCCGCGGAGCTAGGCTCCCGCTAGGCTCCTCTCACAGTCCGCCCTGAAGACCGGTGTAGCATGAAAATCTGTCTCCTATGAGGATCTGTCCCCCTCGACGTATCTGTGCATGTGCCGGAGATCGCCGATCGGCTGCTAATGCCTGAAACTGGCTCATGCGCAGATACGTCGAGGGGGACAGATCCTCATAGGAGACAGATTTTCATGCTACACCGGAACGGCACGGGAACACGGCGAGAGGAACGCGCGGAGCAAAGGTAAGTGAATTGACACAGGGGGGACTTAATATGGGGGATGAATTAATATGGGGAATGAATTACTATAGGGGGGATGAATTACTATATGGGGGATGAATTACTATATGGGGGATGAATTACTATATGGGGGATGAATTACTATGCTTACTATGGGGGAATATTACTATACTTACTATGGATGACACATACACATCATTCATCTACTCTTGGTCCGGCCCCCGGGTCCAATATATGAACCCATTGCGGCCCTCAAGTCAAAAAGTTTGCCCACCCCTGGTCTAGGGCAACCCTCAAAAGTGGAAGAGCCTGAGCAGCGAAGTCAGTGAGTGTTGATTGGAGGATGGAGTGAGGAGCTGGAGTTTGGAGCCTGAGAGGGGGCCCAGGGAGGGGGCCAACCTACAGGCAGCTGCAGGAGAAGAGGATCTCCACTGTGCCACTGTCTTCAAGGGAGGAAATCCTGAAGTAGGGAAGGAGCCAGCCCAGCAAAAAGCCTGAAGGCAGCCACCAACCCATTACGCTGGCAGGAAAGGACAGTGTGATTACTCTTACACCCCCTGGGCCGGATAACGGGAGAGGGCAGTCAGGTGGAAAACCCAACTAGCTTCTCATCTGGGACTGCTGCATTAGATTGGCAGCTCCAAAGGTCCCCTTGCCCAGGGAATCCCTCAGACAGCTGGGTGAAGAGGAGGATTCATCTGGGGTCTGAGGAGGTACACCAGAGCGCTGGAATGCTCTTAAAAGAGAGACTATTTTTGTCCACATCTTTACATAGTTGCTAAGGAGTTTGTCCTCACGTTTCTACAGTTCCTTGGGCATCCCATATGCCCCTCAACCCCATCCAAGTTCTAAACCCCCCAAAAGAAACAAAACCAACCTCAATGACTGATTACGGCCTCCAGTGTGCAAAGTGTGGAAGAAAATGTGTGTTCCTTGGCTGTGCAGAGCTTTAGGGGGATCCAAAACTCAGCGACTCCTAAGGGGGTAGTGCCACACAGGTAAGAACATGACGACATTATGAAAACTGTCAGATTACAAAAAATGTATTTTATACCCCCCCATATAATTAACGTTTGCCTCCGTTTTGAGTAAAAATGTCTAAAGTTGAGGTATATGAAAACGATACATCATTCATCAAAAAAGAGGATTAACAGTACCTGAAGTAGAGGTATTATACAAGACCTGAGTACAGGGCAGCTATTTGCAACCATGGGGCCCCATACAGCCAACCTGACAGCCTCCCCCCCCCCCAAAAAAGAAAGTTTACTATGCTTCAGTTAGGAATGAACACAGTGAGTGATCTGTACCGATTACTCATTAGGGTTTATTGGGAACCCAGCACCACTGCTGGGGGTGGGGGCACATAGGGGGGCCTGGGCAGCATGGGGAACTATATGGCGCACAGGGAGGGAGATGGGTGTGGTTGGAGGGGCAATTAGTGGAACAGATCCCCTGTATGGCTCTTTCTGTAGCAGATGAAAGAGAGGGAGGGAGAGGAGAAGAAGCCAGCTTTCAGCTGCTGCAGAGAGCCTTACAGGGGATCAGTTCCACTAACTTCCCCCTACTGTATCAATGACCATTTCTGCCCACATCCAATTCACCCAACTGCTTGGGCCCCCCTGCTGGCCCAAGAACTAGACAACACAAGCTTAGGTGCAAACAGGAATGCACATTGTTGAACAGAAATACAGGTTTTTATTCACTTCAGAAATAGGGGCAGTCCCCACATGAACAATAAAAACAAATATTACACACTGGGATAAACATCCCACAATGATTAGGTAACGAGGTAAAGTTGACACAAGACTAATCGCATCATGTGGGAACCTCCAGGAGGATTAGCCAACAGGCAGAAACAATAGGTGACTCAATTAGCTCAATTAAGAAAGGGAGAAAGACACATCAGTAAACACATAACAGCAGTCAATGCTGGTTTGGGCGCAGATGCCCCAAATCTGTTTCCAGGCCCTCCAGTTCTCAGAGACTGTGTGTTTTTGGGAGACATGGACTTGGATCCAAAATAAATAAAACTACTCCAAAAGGTCCCCAAGGCATACATCTCCCAAGAAAAAGAGCCCCCTCAAATGTCAGGACCCATAGTCAGTAGGCAAAAGGCTAGCCTGCAGTCCCCTCCAAAAGACCCTATCCCGGTTGGGTCTGTCACATATTCAATCTGTCCAGACCTTGATCAATATTTTAGGGCAATTTCACCCAAGGTAAGTAAATTACAGAGATAAAGCCTTGTTCATGGCAGATTGCCACATGCTCACAGTAGGTGTATTGTGGAGCTTACAAGAAATAGCTCTCATCCTACATAAAATGCAACATAGAAGATAAACATTGTTTTGATGGTGGATAATATCAAGGTTGGCAGTTAGTCTCAGAAGCATGATTAGAGGGTCCATTCCCTGCTTCAGATCCCCACACAGTGATATTGGTACATACAACTAGCTCCCATATGTGTCACTCATGCCAGGCACCCTGGGAACCAAACATTTACAGTTGGGTGCCCTGGATCCCAAGTCCTCAAACACCTTACATTTTCTTTTTTCTTTCTGATCATCTCTCCAGCATCACCCTTTATTTGTAAGTTGCTGGGAATTACTGGGAATTCCTGTGAGGCGATAGGGCCGAATTGTGTATAAGGAGAGGGGGCTGCGTTGTGTGTGAGAAGGAGGGCTGCATCGTGTGTTAAGAAAGGAGGTGCATTGTCTGTGAAAAGGGGGCTGTATTGTGTGTGAAGAGGGCACCTGTGTGTGTATGGGGGGGGGGGGACAAAGGGCTGCATTGTGTGTTGGGGGATGTGATGTGTGTTAGGACAAGGACTGTATTGTATGTGTGGAGGGGGATGCGTTGTGTGTGGGGGAGATGAGATGTGTGTTAGGACAGGGACTGTTATAAATGTGTGGCGAGAGTTGCATTGTGTGTAGGGGGGATGTGATGTGTGTAAGGACAGGGACTGTATTGTATGTGTGGAGGGGGATGCGTTGTGTGTGGGGGAGATGAGATGTGTGTTAGGACAGGGACTGTTATAAATGTGTGACGAGAGTTGCATTGTGTGGAGGGGGGATGTGATGTGTGTAAGGACAGGGACTGTATTGTATGTGTGGAGGGGGCTGCATTGTTTGTGAGGGGGCAAGGGGATGTAGTGTGTCAGGAGAGGGCAAAGCACTTTATTTGTGAGTATGGGGACCCATGAAGAAGTTACATGAGCGTGACGCAACGCATAGGGCATGGCTGGAGGCAGACGTGAATCAGGATTGATGTATGCGGAAGTGCAGTCTGTGTTTGTTTGCTCCATATGTGATTTTAATGGCATTTTTACAAGTTTAAACATGTAAGTGCAATGCCTTTAGTAAAATGTATTTATTGGAGCATACTGCACTATTGGAGATCCCTCTGTTTCTTCTGCATGAGTAAAGGAACTATGATCCCAAGTGACCTTTAAAGGGACCGGTCTTGTAATTGGGTCCAGAGACTGGGAGGAAGGAAGGAGGGCCCCCAGTGGTCAGAAAGTGGTGGAGGACCAGGAGAGTGAAGGAATCCCAGTATATTAACCAGTATAAGCGCATTCTAATTTATGAAAGTTGAAAGTTGAAAGTTCTGTGAGCACTGAGGTGGCACAACCTGAATGTATGCAGCACCGCCTCCTGTCCACCCTACAGCAGAAGAACTGCTACAAGGCGGCACGGGTGCTCAAAATCACGTATATATACACATGATTTTGCATTTCCGGGTAGGGGGTGCACGCCCTACCCACGCCACCATTTGCGGCCACTGCTGTCAATCACTGGGTCCCGGCCTCTCCAGCAGAGGGAGAACTGTTTGTAAACAAAACAGTTCTCTCCCTTGTCAGCTCCTGCACACTGCTTTGCATGGCTGTGCATAGTGTGCTTACAGTGAAGCACAAACACACTGCCCCATAGTAAAACACACCCAGCACACAGTTAACCCTTTGATCGCCCCACATGTTAACCCCTTCCTGCCCAGTGCCATTAGTACAATGTCAATGCTTTTTTTTAGCACTGATCGTTGTATTGGTGTCACTGGGGATGTCAGTAACACCAAGTCAGTTCCCCCCAGTGTCAGAATGCCCACTGCTGTCCTGCAGTCCCACTATAAGTTGCTGATGCCACCATTACTAGTAAAAATGAAAAATTAAAAAAAAAGTATTTATACCGCCATTTGTAAACACTTTCACATAAACCAATTAATTTACACGTATTTGGATTTTTTTAGCAAAGACGTAGCAGAATACATTTTGGCTAAATTTATGACGAAATTTGATTTTTTACATTTTTTTACTGGACATGTTTAACAGCAAAAAGTTAAAAATTGTCAGTCTTTTTTTTTTTATAGCGAAAAAAATAAAAACCGCACAGGTGATCAAATGCCACTGAAAGAAAGCTCTCTTCATGGGAAAAAAAGGACGTAAATTTCATTTGGGTGCAGAGTTACATGAACGGTCAATTGTCAGTTAAAGTAACGCAGCGCCGTTAGGAAGGGGGGCCTGGTCAGGAAGGGGGGTGAATCCTCAGGAGGGCAAGTGGTTAAGAGACGGTCATGGTTTTGCGAGCACGCTGGAAATTCTATGGAGTTTTGAAGGATAGTTGATGTAAAACCTCATCCACATACACTGTCTTAATTCAAATTGCATGGACTTGCTTGTTTGGACACTGTGTTTTTTGTGTATTATGCACACTTGATGATTTCATTTATTTATTTACTGTTTCCAATTTTTTGATTACTTGTTATTTACGTTTCACATTAGCAACGCAGCATTAAGCTCATTGGTTTATTTATGATGATGTTGTGGGAACACAATTTTTGATGCTAGCAGCAGCTCACTATACATCATTTAGCACATCAACTATATTGTGACACCGAAGGTAGCACAGGAGTATTCTTTACTTTTTTGAGTATGGGAAAGGTGCTGCATTGTATGTAAAAGGAAAGGGGAGAGGGGTTTGCATTGTATGTGTGAGAGACTGTATTGTATGAGTGGTGGTGGTGGGGGGGTGAGGACTGGATTATTTATGAGGAGAGGAGGCAGGGAGGCTGCATTCTGTTGTGCATGTAAGAGGTTAAGAGGGCTACATTGCTTATAAGTGTGAGAAAGAGGAGCAGTTGCTGCTTGCTAAACAGACCATGACTATTTTAATTGTTATTTTCTGCAAAGTGTTAGCTCTCTGTTGATATATTGTATGTAGAAAAGTAAATGTAATGAAAAAGTTACTGTTCTTTTTTTAATAATTGTGCTGAGATGTGAGCCTCTAAGTTTCTTGTTTGTGTCAACGTAACTAAAGTGACCCTGACACCAAGCCAGGTCAAGCTTTTTTATCTAGATGCTTTTATTAAGGTACATGTGTGCTATTTGCCTAATTGGTTACTTTTTCTTGTATTTATAAACTAAGCAAAATGAATAGGAATCCGACACTTTGGGAATGCCAGATTCAGTAAGTTGCTCGAAAAAATGTCCTAGTAAAAGTCAGGAAAGATGTAGCACCAATACCAAATTAAAAAAGAAAAAAGCGCCACTTACAAAAAACACCAAAGTGTCAGCAGCATATCCCACCCAAAATAAATTTTGGCAACAATAATCCAAATTAAAAGGTATGCGCTAATAACAAACTTATACAAAAGTGTATGTCATCATCCAAAAAACAGTGTTTTAAATAAATTATAGTGTCCAAACATAAATTAGTGTCCAAAAAAATATATATCTTCAGTGACTTGAACCAATTGTGAGAAATCCACCACCAAAGGAGATTAAATAAACTCACCAGAGCTAATGGCTGGTCAGATTATAAACCAGCAACAGCGCTTGTGCTCTGGGAGCAATGAACCCGATGTCCAAATAGATATGGTGATGTTTCAGATACTTCCAGATAATAATCACAGCCAAACAACTTTGCAGCCCAAGCTCTTATGATGAACTTCTCCACTCTCTCATACCTCCATTAGAGCATGCAGTACACTCAGGGACAAAAAAGAGAACATAATGGTGCAATATGTTTTTTTCATTTATCTCTTTAATAAAAAAGGTATAAGGAAACTCACAAACAAGGTGTCCAACAGACACCAGCTTCAATCGCAAAAAAGGGTTGAGATACAGTTAACGCTCACCGCAGATCTCTCCCATACAGCACAGACCAGCAAGGCTCTCTAACGTCCACATCAAATAGGCTACGCCCAACCGGTTTCGTCACACCGACGTCATCAAGGGGCAGTACAGATGGGAACATCAGACAGCTCTTATAAATACCACCCTTCATCTACATAGTTTTAACACCCAGCCAATCACTGCGTTCCTAGTCTCCTTAATCACGCCGGCTAGAACAGGTGTTTCCCAATTTAATTATACATATACTCTATTATATAAACAAAAAAGCTAAATATATATACCCTGCAGGTTTGAATCAGCACAATACCGTTCTCCTTCAAAATCACCCACAAAAAAATATAAATATAAAAACATAAATATATGCAGAAAAGCAATATATACCATCCTGTGCATGGCTCTTCAAACCACAGAAAAACCCTTAAAGGGCCATGCACAGAACTTAAAGCACAACTCTTCTCATACACAAAAAAATTAAAAATTAAAAATTAAAAATAATTTTTTTTTTTTTTTTATAAAAATATAAACCAAATTAAAATAAACTATATATAACGATCACTACATGTAATCAATATTTTAAAATATTTATCTTAAAAATTAGTCAAAAAACAATTTAAATCAATATCTATGTTTAAACCTCTTGGTACTAAAGACTCCAATGCATATATCCAAAAAGTCTCCTTTTTTGATATTTCTTTAATCAGATCTGAACCCCTCCAATGACTTTTTACTCTCTCAATTCCATAAAATGTCGCTAAACTCAGATCACTATTGTGTCTTAATTTAAAATGTCTTGAAACACTATGTTTGTCAAACCCTCTCTTTATATTGTTCAAATGTTCATTTATCCTAGTCTTCAACTGTCTCCCTGTTCTTCCAACGTACTGAAAATGACACGGGCATTCCAAAACATAAATCACATGAGAGGAATTACACAAAATAAGTTGTTCGATCTTATATTCTTTCTTAGTTATATTTTTAATTTTTTTGTGTATGAGAAGAGTTGTGCTTTAAGTTCTGTGCATGGCCCTTTAAGGGTTTTTCTGTGGTTTGAAGAGCCATGCACAGGATGGTATATATTGCTTTTCTGCATATATTTATGTTTTTATATTTATATTTTTTTGTGGGTGATTTTGAAGGAGAACGGTATTGTGCTGATTCAAACCTGCAGGGTATATATATTTAGCTTTTTTGTTTATATAATAGAGTATATGTATAATTAAATTGGGAAACACCTGTTCTAGCCGGCGTGATTAAGGAGACTAGGAACGCAGTGATTGGCTGGGTGTTAAAACTATGTAGATGAAGGGTGGTATTTATAAGAGCTGTCTGATGTTCCCATCTGTACTGCCCCTTGATGACGTCGGTGTGACGAAACCGGTTGGGCGTAGCCTATTTGATGTGGATGTTAGAGAGCCTTGCTGGTCTGTGCTGTATGGGAGAGATCTGCGGTGAGCGTTAACTGTATCTCAACCCTTTTTTGCGATTGAAGCTGGTGTCTGTTGGACACCTTGTTTGTGAGTTTCCTTATACCTTTTTTATTAAAGAGATAAATGAAAAAAACGTATTGCACCATTATGTTCTCTTTTTTGTCCCTGAGTGTACTGCATGCTCTAATGGAGGTATGAGAAAGAGTGGAGAAGTTCATCATAAGAGCTTGGGCTGCAAAGTTGTTTGGCTGTGATTATTATCTGAAAGTATCTGAAACATCACCATATCTATTTGGACATCAGGTTCATTGCTCCCAAAGCACAAGCGCTGTTGCTGGTTTATAATCTGACCAGCCATTAGCTCTGGTGAGTTTATTTAATCTCCTTTGGTGGTGGATTTCTCACAATTGGTTCAAGTCACTGAAGATATATATATTTTTTTTTGGACACTAATTTATGTTTGGACACTATAATTTATTTAAAACACTAATGTTTTTTGGATGATGACATACACTTTTGTATAAGTTTGTTATTAGCGCATACCTTTTAATTTGGAAGATGTAGCACCAGCAGGAGAAAATAAATGCCCCCAGAGTCACTGTCAGGGAAAAGTTTACCCACTCTCCTTTACGAGGGTTGTGCTGGTCTGAGGTCTGTTACTGGCACCAGATACTGGAACATAGGAAGGAGCGTGGAATCAGCTGAATGGATGAGCAGCTCTAACAAAACTGCAGGGGCACTGGCCACATCTGTCACTTGACCATGTCCACTCATGATACCTGGACCCCCCTCCTGCCCAAGCCCCATAGTGGCCACTTGGGCTGCTAGCAAAAGAGAGCCTTAAGGAAAGTGTTTTTAGTCCTATTAACATGTGGAAAATGTGGTTATGTATCTCAATTGAAGAAGATGAAAGAACATTCAATTGGACAGCTTTTACATAGTCTATTAAATTCGAGCAATGTGCCTACAGGCATGATATGTTCAGGGGCGGACTGACAACTCATGGGGCCCCCAGGCAATAGGGGATAATGGGGCCCCTATGTCCTTGCCCAATCTCAAAAAAGCCTATGAAAAAGGTACCAGGGGCATCTCATGGGGCCCCCTACTGACCCCGGGCCCTCGGGCAGTTTCCAAATGGTCAGTCTGCCCCTGGATATGTTGCAATGATTTAAAACCATACCTGGTCAAAATCTGGGGGTCTGGAAGAGTTCAAAGATGTGGAAGGGAGGGGTTTATTTAATTCAGGTATATATATTGCACTGGCAGTTTTTACAAGGTGCTTTAGACAGAGTACATCAGTCCCATCTCTCATAGAACTTACAATATAAGATCCCTGTGTTACATGCCTATTAGGGCTAATCTGAAAGGAGTCAATTAACCTACTAGCACGCATTTGGAGTGTGGAAGGAAACGAAAGCACAAGGAAGACATACAAACTCCACAGTACTGCAAGGAAGGGTGCTAACCATTAAGCCACAGTGCTGCCCCCTTTAGTCTGCTCAAGGAAATGTGCATGTGTGGAGAAGGAGTGGGGTTGATTGAAAGAAATCTAAATGTGTATAACTAGCTTCAGAAATGTGAGTTGAACAAGTTCCTCAACTTCAATGCACATTGAGACCAGGCCCCCTCTAAACAATTTCCATAGCAATACACAAGCATCAGCATAATCCAATGGGGCTGTCTTTACAACAAATGTGGAAAACAGCAATTGTTCACCTTGCTGCAATATACTTTCTATATTCTTGCTATTGCTTAACCATGCTGTGTTGTTACTTGTTACTGCTACAGGGCGGCAGCTGTGCACAAAATCACGTATATATACAGTGAAAAAAGCCTATGAAAGGTACCAGGGGCATCTCATGGGGCCCCCTACTTACCCTGAGCCCTCGGGCAGTGCCTGAGTGCCCAAATGGTCAGTCCGCCCCTGGCCGTGCCCTACCTGCACCGTCATTCACGACATCAGCTGTCAATCACTGGGTCCCAGCCGGTGATTACTCACTGGAGCCCGATGATTGCCGAGCATCTCCGGCAGGGAGGAACTGTTTGTAAACAAAACAGTTCTCTCCCGTCAGCTCCTGCACACTGCTTTGCATGGCTGTGTATAGCAGAGCCTTACAAAGCAGTGTGCTTACAGTCAAGCACAAACACAGCACACAGTTATAAACAGCACACAGTTAACCCTTTGATCACCCCACATGTTAACCCCTTCCTGCCCAGTGCCATTAGTACAGTGTCAGTGCTTTTTATTAGCACTGATCACTGTATTGGTGTCACTGGGGATGTCAGTGACACCAAGTCTGTTCCCCCCAGAATGTCCACCACAGTCCCTCAGCCCCGCTATAAATCGCCAATCGCCACCATTACTAGTAAAACATTTTTAAAAATCCCGGAATATATACCACCATTTGTAAACACTCTAACTTTCATGTAAACCAATTAATTTACACATATTGGGATTTTTATTTGGCAAAGACATGTCGCAGAATACGTTTTGATCTAACTTTATGACGAAGTTTGTTTTTTAAAATGTTTTCACTGGACATGTTTAATAGCAAAAAGTCAAAAATATAGTTTTTTTTTCCTCAAAATTGTTGGACTTTTTTTATCATAGTGCAAAAAATAAAAAACACACAGGCAATCAAATACCACCAAAATAAAGCTCTATTCAAAAAAAAAGCACGTAAATTTCATTTGGGTGCAGCATTGCATGATGCGCAATTGTCTGTTAAATTAATGCAGTGCTGTAACGCAAAAAATGGCCTGGTCAGGAAGGCGGGTAAATCCTCTGGAGGGTAAGAGGTTAAGCCAACAGGGTATATACCTATATCTGCAATAAATATTCCCCACCCAACAAGGTGCATCACTGTGCATGTTGCTATTTAAGAGTTGTGGGCACAGGAACAGGGGACCTAATACTTCCAGCTGCTGCTTCAGGCTGTAAGCACTACACTTAGAATAAGGATTTTTAAATTGAAAAAAAGAGGAGGAAATGCACTGAACCACATTACAAACACATTACAATTATTATTATTTTTATTATACAGGATTTATATAGCACCAACAGTTTGCTCAAAGCTTTTTAACCACTTGCCTCGCGCGCGCCCCCTACCTGTTTTGAAAACGCACGTTTTAAAACGTGCTTTGCCCAGCTGTGCCGACCTGCCACCGTATTTCTATTTTGGCTGGTCGGCAAGAAGATAATATAAAGGGAGACAATAAAGCAACGATACAGTTCAATACATGAGGGTTAGGATTCATTATAAACACATTAAAAACTGTGTAAATGCACAGGTGTAAAATACACACTGACTGTGGGGACTGTATTGTCAACTAGCCCTAAATGTTTTTGTAAATACAAGTCTACTCATTGAAATACAATGTTTCTTCTTAAAGAGAACTAGTCAGAATTTATATATACAGTAAATTCCAAATGGATCAGACACTGTATATTGTTAATAACCACCTTGCCTTTTCCTGCCGCTGCCAAATGTCAGCAACCACTACTGCATATACCATGGGCAATATTGCTGACTGCTGGGAGATCTATTGTTGTTGGGGGTCTAATTGTTGCTGGGGGGTCTGTTGTTGCTGAGGGGATATATTGTTGCTGGGGGTGAGTCTTATGTTGCTGGGGGGGTCTATTGTGGGATCTATTGTTGCTACCTGCAGGGGATCTATTTTACTAATTGTCATGTTATCATTAAAAATTCCATACAAATTACTTAGCACCAGAAAATGCTACTTGGTTCTGTATTCTCTAAAAGGGCAGTACTGGGGGGGAGGTGAAACCAAGGAACAGTGCTTGGACGTGGGTTGGGTGTGGAGATAATGGGGTGACTTGGAAAGGAAGAATTCTTGCACCTATTTTCTTTGACCTCACTTTGCAGGTGAAGTGGTGGAAATAAAGTAAATGCTCTCATATAAAGGCTCTCATACTATTAAAACAGCGTTATGAATGTTCTATATTTTCTGCTTGATGTTCACAGGTCTCTGATCTCTATTTAAAGCTGACCTCCAGATAGATATAAAAGACATTTATTAATGCAATTATGCATTCATTATTATATCTTTAAATTCATAGTTTTAAATGCAAGCAATGTTAAGGCTCCTTTCACATGACCGTTCCGATCAGATTTCCCTGTCAGTTACTGAGGCAGACCTGATCAAATATCCATTCATCTCTACAGACGGGCAGGTGAAAACAAATGTGTCTCCATTTATATCCGTCTGCCTCCAATCTTATCTGGTCTGCTAAAATCAAATGGAAGGGGGTCCATAGGTGGGTCAGATCAGAGGTAGTAGGGTGTAAACGGATAAGTCCGTTTACACCCAGCTGCCCATAGAGCAGAGCGGGCTCGGTCTGTGTCCACTCTACAGAAATTGAGCAGACACGGACCTTTCATCTGCCCACTCTTGGTTTCTGCCCCATGTGAAAATGGCTGTAGTTCCTGAAATTGACCCATTGTCACCCTCTTGCAGCAAGGAATATGCTTATAGGAAAAAAGAGCAGAGTGATAGAGAGATGAGCTCATGAGTGTGTTGCTCCTCTTTTTACTGTCCATTCCAGGGATGAGGGTAGGACAGGATCCTATAAGTGGAAATACAAAAGTGTAAGATAAGGTCCCCTTCCCTACTAAATAGGGCTGTGCTTTGGGACAGAGCTGCGTAAATCTAGGGACTGGATGGGCAGAAATACAAATCTTTAAACAGGTGAAAACATTCTCTTATATGAATTTCATCTGTGCTCATATTGCAGGCATAACTTTTGTCTGATATTGCCAGCATATAAATATTGAAAGACTCTCATGTCTAACATTTATTCTAGTAAAAGGTAATTAAAAAATACCAGAAAATAAAGTTAGAACAAGACTGATTTACTAAAGAAACTGAGAATCCTCACTCAAAAATGAGTGAACATCCACTTCAGTTATCCAGTTATGTGAAAATCAACTTTCTATTCACTTTTAATACTAATACTGTGCAGCTGAAAGAGGTAAATAAGAATTAATTTTCACATAATTGGATATTGTAAGTGAATATTAATACAAATTATTAAGTTAGGATTCTCAGCTTGTCCCAACTGTTCAAGCCTTCCATTGCAGTCAACAGACAACATGTCATCCAAATCAGCTTTCAGACTTGCACCTAAATTTGTATTCTGCTGTTTGTAAGTTAAAACACTTTACTTTTAGGAAAAGCATAGGCTCAGACATAATCCTTGCAACTGTTTCCTTCATAGGAACCAACTGATCAATAGTTTCTGGCGGTATGAAATAAATTGTATCAAACTGTAGGCTTGCCATATAAATTACTGACCATTAGCCCATCCCTTATTGTTATCAGAGCATCAAGATAATACAATGCCTGTTGTCATGTGCACTGTAAATCTTAGACAGGTGAAGACTGTTTATCTCTATGATGAATGATAATAACAAACCTTGTCTCACTTCCACAAGAAAAATACACTATTGATGAAGCAGAATATGCTTTAAATGTCTTGCTATGTTGCTTATTTTATATAAGGATCTTTTTCAGTATAAAGAATATAAGGTACAAATATCCGGTCCACATTGTTCCTCTTTGAAAGTATTTTAATTGACAAGTACCCATTTTCAATTCAAAATAGTATTCTTTTAAAAAGTGTATAATAATATTTTTTCAGATGAATAAGAATATGTCACATGAATGTTATGCATTCTTATATCCAGCCAGCATCTGAAGATTTTCACTTTTTTCTAGTTTCTTCTCATCTCCTGTTTTATAAAGGCTGCTATTTACAGAGTTCAGTAACTGATCCTGTGTTTAATCATACACGTGAATGAAGTAGAGGAGTGAACCATCCCTTATCAGAAGGACAAATCTGAGGTTTTAATAGGAGACAGCATGTCTAAAAAGAAAATAGTTGAGCTGTGCACATATCTAACCCACACTGCTCTGGGAATCCTTTACTACATACTAATTGTACAAATACTATACATGTAGTCACCTTACTTAAAGTAGAAACATCTTTCAAATTTAGTACTGTCAAGATGTATCCAGCTAGTGCTCAGTTGATAGATAGTGATGCTTTCCCTTGGTTTCCCTAACTCCGTACTAATTGATTACCCCTCAGGTACTGTCTCTCTTAATAACGAAGGGAGAGGCTGGAGTATGAATATTAGTGTTTTTCTCTGGCCAACCACTAGGAGTTTTGTTACCACTGGTCAGGCCTGAGAGGATATCTAGAGCTGCCCTGCCATGTAGACATATCAGCCATATTAAGTCAATTATGTCATGGGTTTCCCTGCCCCTTTGTGTGCATCTAGTTGAAGGGCAAGTAATCACCTACCCACAGCTGATTGGCCTGGTACTAATATCTTACTTGTAGGTTTATATCAAACCTAAGCTCATCCCTCATGCAACAGGTTAATGGCCCAAATCACACAAATAAAAGGACCCAAGCATGTCTAAGAACAAAATATTGGACTATTCTGAAGTGTCCTTTTATGAGCCCTGATCTGAATCCTATCAAACATTAAAAGAGCTGAAACATGCAGTCTAGAGAAGACACCCTTTAAATCTCAGCCAGAAAATGTTTTTTTTTTCAAAAAGAGTGGGCCAAACTACCTGTTGGTAGGTGCAGAAGTCTCACTGAAAACAACAGAAATCACTTGTTTGCAGTAATTGCCTCTAAAGGTTGTGCAACCAAATATCAGGTTGAAGTGATTGTAAATCCATATTTCTTTTAATAACAAACATGTCATAATTAACTGTTCTGTGAAATGGTTTTACACTGAGAAGCCCAAATCCTCCTCTTCTAGGGTTTCCCACTGGTGCTCCTGGCTCCTCCCCACTGCCAAGTGTCCACCATTGCAAGCCAGTTGCTATGGGGGCACTCATGCGGTCTCACACCTGAGATAGCTCTGTGTCCTTAGACACACAGAATGAGTCTTGTCCCCATCCCCTTCTCCCTCCTCAATGACTGTGATTGACATAAGCTACTGTCTCTGTACCTATGAGGAGTCAGGTAAGTATGTGGGGGGGCTGCACTTAATGCATTCTCTGTATTAGAATAAAAAAACCATTTAAGGGGAAAAATAAACATCAGCGTTTAGAACCACTTTAAGGGTCCCAAGTGGAGAAACAAAAAGCCAAATATGACACAATTTTGAGAAGGTGCCAACAATTTTTTCCAGTTCATTTTTGGGGTTTTGCGTGGAATGTAAAAAATAATTGCATTCCAAGTTCGTGATCCTCCTGTAATTTGTAGTTAAACTCATCTGCATCAATTAACAGATCTTAACTTTCCTGTGTCCAATGTGTGCAACATTGTCAAGAAGTTTACAGAAAATCTCCCTGGACATAAACAAAAGAGAAAAACTTGATCAAAGATTGCAACCAAGCATAATTCAAATGGTGGATAAAGAACCTCGATCAACTTCCAGACAAATTTAAGTTGACCTTCAGGCACAAGGTACAACTGTGTCAGTTCGCACTATATGTTGAAATCTGAATGAAAAGGGACACTATGGTAAGAGACTCAGAAGGACCCCACTGCTGACACAGAAACATAAAAAAAACAGATTTGAGTTTGCCAAAACTTACCTGAGGAAGCCAAAAATCATTTAGGGAGAATGTGCTGTGGACAGACAAAATATAATTACAGCTTTTTGGTAAAGTCCATCATTCTACTGTTTTCTGAAAAAACGATGAGGCCTTTTAAGAAAGGTATACAGTTCCTACAGTCAAACGTGGTGGAGGTTCACTGATGTTTTGGGGTTGCTTTGCTGCTTCAGGCATTGGATGCCTTGTCCATGTGTATGGTATTATGAAATATGAAAACTACCAAGTTTACTACTACTAAGAATTCTGGGGTGCAATGTATTGCCAAAAAGATAAAAATCAGTGTGTCTTGGGCACAGTATACAGTATATAAATGGAACCCCAAAAAAAGAATTATGTGATCAATAATAGAGTACATTTAAGGAAAATTCACAAAGCTGTCTCACCTGAGAAAAGGTGGGATTCCATAAAGCTAAAAAAAACACTGCCAACAACAAGTTTGTATAGGTTGCACCAAAGGAGCCCTAACTTAATTATAGCAGTCTCACAAGGAAACCAACTGCAGCATAATGTGAAAAATTTAAAAGACTTTATTAAATGCAGATCACATACAATTTTCACCTTAAGTAGGTGAGCATTGCTGAACTTATCCAAAACCACTTTTAACATAAATGCTGACAACGTTGTCACCTCCATACCCCTCCATGAGCCTGGGCTGTCACATGCTTCAATCACACCAACGTGCATACAACTCACACCAGAGTATTTGTTACAGCACAAATTGTTTCAGTACTGGATTGACATACTAGAGTCCATTCTTGAACAGCCAGCTATATTTTAGTTAATTAGATCTCATATGAGACATCATGCATGTGGTACTGGGTATCACCCTATAGTAAACTGAAAGCAAAAAGAGGCAAAAGCCAAGATACACTATGACAGGATAATCAACGGCAATAACTCCTATAAACTTGGTGCTAAATCCATATGGATGATAATAAATCACTATAGCCTTTAGTTTCTAATCATCAGGGAACTATACTGATTAGATGTCCATGTGAAAGCTTGCATAGATTGTTCCGTTGGATAGCTCAGCATGAAAGTTCATCTCTGGAGTGATGAATCATGCTTCTCTGTCTGGCAATTTGATGGACGTGTCTGGGTTTGCCTGTTGCCAGGAGAATGGTACTTGCCTGAGTGCATTGTGCCAAATGTAAAGTTTGGTGGAAGGGAGATTATGGTGTTAGGTTCGTTTTCAGGGGTTGGGCTTTGCTCTTTAGTTCCAGTGAAGGGAACTCTTACAGTTGCAAGAAAAAGTATGTGAACCCCTTGGGATTACGTGGAGTTTTGCATGAATTGGGCATAAAATGTGCTCTGAACGTCATCTAAGTCACAACAATAGAAGAACACAGTCTGCTGAACATAATACTACACAAACATTAGATGTTGCCATGGTTTAATTGCACATAACATGTAAACATTCACAGTGCAGGGAGGAAAAAGTATGTGAACCTTTGGACTTAATAACTGGTTGACCCTCCTTTGGCAGCAATAACCTCAACCAAACGTTTCCTGTAGTTGCAGATCAGACCTGCACAACGATCTGGAGTAATTTTGGACCACTCCTCTTCACAAAACTGTTTCAGTGTAGCAATATTCTTGGGATGTCTGGTGTGAATCGCTCTTTTAAGGTCATGCCACAGCATTTCAATTGGGTTGAGGTCAGGACTCTGACTGGGCCGCTCCAGAAGGCGTATTCTGTGCTGTTGCAGCCATTGTTTTGTTGAATTACTTGTATGCTTTGGGTCATTGTCCTGTTGCATCATCCATCCTCTGTGGAGCTTCAGTTGGCGGACAGATGGTCATACATTTTCCTGCAAAATGTCTTGATAAACTCTGGAATTAATTTTCCCATCAATGACAAAAATCCGTCCAGGCCATGAGGCAGCAAAGCAGCCCCAAACCATGATGCTCCCTCCGCCATGTTTTACAGTGGGGATGAGGTTTTGATGTTGGTGTGCTGTGCCTTTTTTTCTCCACACATAGTGTTGTGTGTTCTTCCCAAACAACTCAATCTTGGTTTCATCTGTCCACAGTATATTTTCCCAGTAGTGCTGTGGAACATCCAGGTGCTCTTTTGCAAACTTCAAACGTGCTGCAATATTCTTTTTGGACAGCAATGGCTTCCTCCGTGGTGACCTCCCATGTACTCCAT
Source organism: Staurois parvus (assembly GCF_062004578.1). Classification (NCBI taxonomy): domain Eukaryota; kingdom Metazoa; phylum Chordata; class Amphibia; order Anura; family Ranidae; genus Staurois; species Staurois parvus. The sequence goes on from NW_028317886.1 coordinate 7,845,456, forward strand.
TCTTGTTTAATGTTTTCCTTATTGTAGATGGGTCAACAAAAATGTCAGCATGTGCCAGAGATTTCTGTAGGTCTTTAGCTGACACTCTGGGATTCTTCTTTACCTCATGCAGCATTCTGCGCTGTGCTCTTGCAGTCATTTTTACAGGACGACCACGCCTAGGGAGAGTAGCAACAGTGCTAAACTTTCTCCATTTGTAGACAGTCTGTCTTTCCGTGGACACATGAACATCAAGGCTTTTGGAGATACTTTTGTAACCCTTTCCAGCTTCATGCAAGTCAACAATTCTTGATCGTAGGTCTTCTGAGAGCTCTTTTCTGCGAGGCATGGTTCACATCAGACAGTGCTTCTTGAAACCAGTAAACCCAAAACAGGTGTGTGTTTTTTAAGGGCAGGAGAGCTGTCAGCAACACATCCAATATCATCACACTGATTGGAGTCAAGGTTGGCTCACTCCTGGCTCCAATTAGCTCTGGGAGAAGTCATTAAGCTAGGGCCTCACATACTTTTTCCTCCCTGCACTGTGAATGTTTACATGTTATGTGCAATTAAACCATGGCAACATCTAATGTTTGTGTAGTATTATTTTCAGCAGACTGTGTTCTTCTATTGTTGTGACTTAGATGATGTTCAGAGCACATTTTATGCCCAATTCATGCAAAATTCCATGTAATCCCAAGGGGTTCACATACTTTTTCTTGCAACTGTATGGCATCAACATAGCAAGATATTTTGGACAATTTCATACTCCCAACTTTTTTGGAACAGTTTGGGGATGGCCCCTTCCTGCTCTAACATGGCTGTGCACCACTGCACAAAGCAAGGTCCATAAAGACATGGATGAGTGAGTTTGGGGTGGAGGAACTTGGCTGACCTGCACAGAATCCTGACCCGATAGAACACCTTTGGGATGAATAAGAGCGGAGACTGCAAGTCAGGCCTTCTTATCCAACATCCGTTCCTGACCTCACAAATGCACTTCAAGAAGAATTGTCAAACATTCCCATAGACACACTTCTAGACCTTGTGGACAGCCTACCCAGAAGAGTTGAAGCTGTTATAGCTGCAAAGGGTGGGCCAACTCAATATTGAACCCTACTGACTAAGACTGAGATGCCATTAAAGTTTATGTGTGTAACCAATCACCAGAAATGAAGGAAATCCCCATGCACTTATATGCATATCTCAGTATGCAGGGACAGCCAGCCATTTCATCGATTGATTGGGGAGGGATTTTTGCATGTCAGCCATCAGTTGCAGTGTAGGAAAGTAAGAGAGAGAAACAACTTTTTTAGTGCTCTAGGTGTTATTTCCAGGCAGTGAAACCTGTGTAATACTAAGCAATGCTGTGCTATCATTGCACCTTATTAGCCTGGATTCACAACTGAGCATAGGCAGTTTCATATGAATTTGGAGGTTTTTTGCACCTTTATTGCACGTTTTATCATGCATTTTCCAGGCTTTTTGTTTTAGCCAATGGGAAGCTAGGTACCAGGAGGAGGAAATGGTTGTTAGGTGTGAACCCAAAGCTCCTTTACATTTTCTGAGTGCTAGGCAACAGAACATCTGAAAGGGCACAATAGCTATAGAATAACATGGAAGTCTGGTGTTGAACTTTGAAGCATATCTGGAAATGCGCTTCAGATTACTCAGATGTAAATGGAGGTTATGAAACATTACTCTCTCAGGGTACATCTTTTAATATAAAAAATAATATCTTTAATATTTTTAATTTATTTATGCAAGAATTAAAAGCCTTGCATTTAAGCATTGGTATCTAAACCATGCCAACCCAAATGTTCCAAATACTTTTATTAAACATGTCGTATCTTTTTTCCTTTAGTCCTCCTGGACTATAATTCTTATTCCTTTATGTTTCTTGCTGTATAGAGATATTATGTCAGTGGTAAATAATTATGGGTATGATTATTATGGTTACTATGGTTAACACTTTCATTACCTTTATCAGCAGCATTTAAACCATTTGGGTATGTTTTGGCATACTAGCCCTGAGGCCGGTACATCAGTTGAAATGAAGCTGTAGAAGTACTTTACTGCCAAAGAACGAGTACGCTGCTCAGGGTACAATGGCTGCTCACATCAAAAATAAGTTGTTTTACTAGTAATAATTGAATAAAAGAACAACCATCAACTCAGACATTCAGTGTCAAAAAAATTATGTAACGTTTAAGACTTACCCATGTGTGGTCTGAGTTAAGGCACCCAAGCACAAATAGTTGTATAATATTCTGACTAAATCATATGATAATCAAAACATCTGCACAAAGAGAATACATAAATGGCAAAGGTTCAGTCCTGCTTGTGTAGCTCAAATTGACAGAATGCTTTACAAAGCTTCTATATCACTGGGGGCACCCAATAACAGATTGTGGGGTGTTTGAGTAACATACTCTGAACACCAAATTTGCATGTCAGACATAAAAAAACAATCTTTCATGGGTCTGTTTCTTCAGGCAAAATCTGGGGCATTGATTTCAGCAAAATATACAATTTATTAGCTGACAATACCAGGGTTAATCACTTTCTGTTTTTTGCTGAAGGAAAGAAGCAAGTCCAGGTCACTTGCAGTACTGAATCTGACATATCTTTGAGTAGTCTAATGGCAATTAGCTGCCCTTTTTATGAGTGGTTGTTCGCGTTGCACCTTCTCAGCTATTAGACATTCTGAATTACATTTTTTATCCGACTGTCATAGACTACAGATGACCTTTACTGACCTTCTATTCAACAGACATGGACTGAAGTGCTAGAGTACGGATGCTCTATTCCACTTGAGATCTCACTGTGAAATATTGGATGGCTGTACAATGTGTAATAACAGCCAATTTTGAAATAAAATTGCTGCTCATCTACCAATTTATGAATTATGAAATTAATTTGAGAAATGTAACAATGATGAAGATACTGAAAATACAAGCTCCCCCGTTCCAGAATATCATGTCCATACATGTTCACTCAAGTCAAATAACTATTTACAATGCATACTGTAATTTTATACCATATTCTGTGATACATTCATATTTTTATAGAAATCCCCATGGTAACAATATGTAAGTAAATATGTAATGTAAGTAAACATTACATTAATTTCCAAGTGGCTTCCTCCAATTTTGTGCTGCAGGATCCAGAAAAAGAGTTACGTGTAGCATTTTAGGTATTGTAACACATTTCCCATCCCATAAAAACAAACAATAAATGGCTTAGACAGGATAAAAAATGCATTTTGTGTATTTTGAGCACATCTACATCATGGAAATGTACTAATCCTTAAGGTTCCTATCTTAGTTTGCATAACATAACAATATGCATAAAAAGTATATCAATGCAAATACAGTAAGTGTATGACAAACTATGTTTATTAAAAAGTATCTCTAACTTTTTATAGAGTAGAGAAAGCTTACCCACGGTCCATCTGAGCCGGGTCCATATTTCCTCCACTCAGGTGCAGCATACAGTCTGTCTTTGACAAGAAGGGCTATTTGCTGCTATACTCATACATTCAGTGGTGCTATCTTTTTTTTTGTAAATAACAATTTTTATTGGATATTTTAATTAATAATACAAAGTACAGTAGTACATAGAAAAAGGATTTATTATTGAACTGTTGACATACTGTAGCTCAGCAAATGTTTTTTCACTCTCAAAGAGAAAATATTCAAAACAAGATACATAGATATTATAATCTACCATACAGAAGGAAAACCTTTACCACTGGTTGAGCATATCAGTTATTGGCATATAAAGAACAGTGGTAAAATAGGATGTACATATCTCAAGTGGAGTTTAATGCGGTTGGGACCTGTTAAATGCAACCTAAGACTTCCATCTAGCAGCAGAATGTCAAATAACCAGTGTTCTGTCTATGTAACCAATCCAAATAACATAAATGTAGTAGAAAAAAAGAAATAAGAGAAGAAAAAAAGAGAAAATAAGAGGTAAGTCTGTTTCTCTCCATGAGTCCAGCCCACCAGCCTTCCTGAAAAGTAAATATACAAGAAACTCAGGGGCTTACTAGGGTAGAACTTCTTGTGAGTGCCAAAGTTCCCAAACTTGATAAAGTCTCTCCAAATTGTCCCCAAGGCGAGCAGTCAACATTTCCATAAGCTCCACATCTCTAATTCTAGTGTATAACGCCTCCTGAGCAGGAGGTGTACTCTTTTTCCAGTTAAGCATTATTAAATATTTAAGAAAATACACAAGAGGGCATACTTTTCACGTGCATTACCATGGTATAAATTATTAATTAGAGGCACTGACACATTTGCACTCCACAAAAGGCTATTTGGGTAAATGGGGTCCAACCAATGTTTTTCCACCTCTATACACCTGTTGTAAGCAAACAAAGTGGACCATGAGGCGATGGCTCTCATCTGTGCTGTGTGGTAATAGGTCAGTAAGCTCAGAAATCCCAACCCCCCATCAGTTTGTGAACCAAGCAATAAAGATCGTGCAAACCAATGTCTCTTGTAGGCCCATACAAACACCAAAAGATCTGTCTGTAGCAGAGATGCCTGAGATGAGGAGGGGGGATAGGCATTAACAATGTTTGAAATAAATATAGAGAATTTGGGAGCATATTCATTTTGACAGAGATAATGCAACCTATTCAAGAGATTTGGCAAGTCTTCCATTTAAGAAGATTTACTTGAATAGATTTAAAAAAGGGAAATAAAATGTTCCTTGTATAACAAAGCATAGGTTGAAGTAATGTGGACACCAAGGTATTTAAACAAAGAGGACTTCCATGAGTAGGGAAAAGTAGATGACCAATGTTGGATACTGAACAATATGGTAGTGTGACAAGAGCACCCCTACCTGAAAAAAGAAGGTTACTAAGAGATCCACGCGGAGTAATATGGATTCAAAAAATTACAGGCAATACTTTATTTGATCACATAGATCATAAGGAGGTTAAACATGAGCACGGTGAACATGTCAAGCAAATAAAATCATTTTAAAAGCACTTAGGTTACTCACATAGAACCCTAAGAAGAGCAAAAAGAAGAGCTCTTGGTAGAACAAGAGAGGAGCTTATAAATAAACCAAAATCAAAGCCAGGGGCGAACTCGGTAAATCAACCGGTAAGATTCATAACTAAATTTGGACAACAATGGGATGAAGTCAAGAAGGCCCTGGACTCTCATTGGTATTTATTAACTCAAAATCCACAGATAGCAAGAGTGGTAGGGGAGAGCCCCCAAATGGTAGCAAAAAGAGCTCGGAATCTAAATGACATACTAGTACAATCAGAGTTTCAGAGGGCACCACAAAGAAATTGGCTAACTAGGAGGACAGGCCTATGTGGTATGTTTCCATGTGGCCATTGTCAAATCTGTCCATTTGTACATAAGTCTAATCAGTTCTTTAATAATGATAAATCTAAGGCATTCCAGATACGAAGTTTCATTAACTGCTCCAGCAGTAGAATAATATATATGATAGAATGTCCATGCAAGAAGATGTATATAGGAAAAACGAAAAGGAACCTCAGGACTAGGATCGGTGAACACTTGAGAGACATTAGAAATGAAAATAGGAATGTAAGAAAGGGAGAAAAAGAGAACCCACTGGCACAACACTTTAAAGAAGTACACGGGGGCAAAACAGAAGGTCTAAAAGTGAAAGGGATTTTCTTGCTTAATATTTCCGCCCGTCGGGGGGACTTTGATAAAGTCCTCCTACAAAAAGAAAAATTCTGGATCTATACCCTGGGTGCACTTGTCCCATACGGACTGAATACAGAACTCAACTTTGGAGTTTTTTTGAATTGAATTTCTTGGAACCTCTAATATACCCTGAGCTATAACTTAAACTGGGGTATTATATAGGGGAGTGAAATATGGATCTATCCGGATAAAGTATGAATCTAACTATGTGAGTCTTCCTATTCCCACTACATATTGAATTCTTATATTAACTAGATCAATACTAAAATTAGGAAATTGAATCCTCTCTTGATGTCTCCCCTGTTTGAATTATAATAAAAATTCCTTTCCATTATCCTCTTTAAAGATGATCTGATTTACAGTAATATGGTCCCCCCCTTTTTATTGCCAGCAGTCAATTTAAATTTAATATATGTGTTTTAATTCACTTTGGATCTTTCGAATGTAGTGATACTCTTTCAACACAAGATGGCGAGGTGGAGACTCTTTGGTATGCAATTAGTGCACCATATAAGGCAAAGGATTGAAGTCCCCTCCCAGTTCTGACGAAGTCTGCGGTGATTGGAGGACGAAACGCGTCAACGTAATGACGTCACTACGCTCGGCGTCTTCATAGGGTGCGGCGCCCACGAGGTGGGATGGAACGGCGGTGTCACAGCTCCTTGCTAGGAAGGCACGAGGCCCTCTGAAAACTACCATAAAGTCTACTACTACAGCGGTTCGCAATCGGCAATCCCCTAGGGGAATATACCTTCCACCGGTGGCAAGTTATTTAAGCTTACAGCTGTGTAGATTTATAGAGTATATCTGGAGCCAAGAGGGCATGTTATACGGGCCTAATCTACCCTGTATACTCGGGGAATTTTTTGTAAATCCTCTTTAGAGGATAATATATACATATATATACTTATATGCTATCCTATTTAGGCATTGTATGCTGTGACAAAGCCATATCCTATTCAAACCGCTTCAATTTTCTTAGATTGAGTAATTTTTGGAAACCCCTTCAGTGGGTATATAGACTCAGGTATTCACGGCCTGCTATATACACAATATATGTGTTTGGAATCTACGTACTGTGACTACCTGGCTCCCCACCCCCATATGCATCTTTGAACAAGCATCAAGGACCTGATCCTATTTCAAGTCGACGGGAGTCTTCTTGATCTCTATTGATGGTAATATACCCATACTTTGTTTTTTGCTTTCAGGGTTTCACTTGATGCCTGTGTTCTTTATAATAATTTTTTATATATATCCCCAGAATCATTTGGTACTGTGGACTGTGTTTCACTTGGGGTGGCTATCCAGGAAGTCCCTACATTTGAGAAGCGGGTATGACAGTTTCACAACTAAGAAGGTAATGAAGGTGTCCACTAATTACTGTAGGGGGAGGTTTGATGAGGCCCTGATGTGATTCAGCTCCTATACTTTCATACATTTTTTGTGTATTTTTGTGTTCCAGCTTCCATACATCAGGAGGCTACTCTACACATCCTGACTTATATTGGGAACATATTCGCTGAATCTATGGTTCACTCTAATACGAGTTGGAAATTCATGGAAACCTAGGATCAAAACCTCACCATTACCATATATTGCCTTATATGGTACTCTACTTGCCTAAATGACCCTGATATGAAGACGCTAAGTGCTTTTAAAATGATTTTATTTGCTTGACATGTTCACCGTGCTCATGTTTAACCTCCTTATGATCTATGTGATCAAATAAAGTATTGCCTGTAATTTTTTGAATCCATATTACTCCGCGTGGATCTCTTAGTAACCTTCTTTTTTCAGGTAGGGGTGCTCTTGTCACACTACCATATTGTTCAGTATGCATTTTCTGGGTTTATGGATCCACACTTATATACTAAGTGAGTCGGAGATATGATTATGACACCACCTATTCGTGTCATTCTAGGTGGCCTGTTTCTGCTCTATTTTTGTGACCAATGTTGGATGTCCGACCAAAAAATATTAAAAGGGAGAGCCTAAATTTTATAGCCAGACAGAAACCCATAGATGTCCAACTCTTTATGCAGGTTGGGGAGAGATGTGCAAATCTGGGTTTAGGTTAAGAGAATATTGTCAATGAAAAGAGAGATTTTAAATTCTTTACCCTGTACTGGAATGCCTATATGTTGGGATTAGCAGAGATGTGAGCTGCCAGTGGTTCAACACAGAGCACAACAAACAGAGGGGAAAGGGGGAAGCCTTGTCACATCCCATTCATAATCAAGAAAGGAGGCAACAGTGCATAAGACATCTAAGCTAAGCACAAGAGCAGGGCATTTATCTCTACTGGCTATGTCGACTAAGTCAACCACCCCTCTGGTATTATTGCCCGCCTGGTGGAAAGGGACAAAGTCCACCTGATCTTTGTATATTAGCAATGGGAGAACCTTATTCAAATGTATAAAAAGTAACTTGGTGAATATTTTTAAATCTGAGTTCAATAAGGCTATCAGCCTGTAGTTGATGCAAAGAGTGTGTGTCTGGTTTTAGTATTAAAGTGATGACGGAACGCTGCATATCTGGGGGAATAGGGCTTTTATGTAGAAATCCATTGAATAAATGCACCATATGTGGTAGCAAGATAGGAAGAAATGTTTTGTAATATTCATAGGGGAGACCGTCCAGCCCATGGGCCTTACGGTTTGGAAGCAACTTAAGCATATCCTCTATTTCTTCATCTGTAACAGGCCTGTTCAGAGATTGAAGATCAGAAGAGGAAAGTGTGGGCATTATGCTTTGTGATAAGTAGCATTGTATACAACTTTGGAGAGATGGAGGTCGTGGATTATGTGGAATATCTACATTGTTGTATAGCTGAGAGTAAAAGTCTAGAAAAAGCCACACAATGGAGGTTAGAGGCGAACGCAGAGTGCCATCTTTGTCTTAAACCATTTACGGTGCTGAGGAATGGATTTCATCCTTTCGTTTATTTGCCAGGAGAGAGTGGGCCTTATTACCTCTGTCATAGTAAGTGTCACTTCTAATTCCACTTTGGAGGGTAGATTTGTGAGAAAAAAGTAATTAAGTTGCCAATGACAAGTTTTCAATTTGGTAGCGGTACCAGTCCAATGGACAAAAATAAGGATTTCAACTGTCCAAGTCAAGCAGGCTTCTGTTTTGCAGACTTGCAGGAGAATCAGAAGGTCTCGGGTATTTTTTGGGAGAGACCTTCTGCCACACCACTGGGGGTGGAGGTGCTGGTGTTAATAGATCCAAACTGGACAAATCTAATTGTGGGATTTCAAAGACATCACATAGGGCAGTCAAGTCATCAGAACTCTCATTATTATATTTTGCTTTGCCGTCAGGCTAAAGGGGAACCCCCAAATGTAGGTGATGTGATTTTTACGTAGAAGAGACAATAAGGGGTTGGAGAAGTCTACTTTTCTGGAGAGTCATCCAAGAAAGATCCAGGTAAAGTTGAATCAGAGTCTCTCAAAAATAATTGTATGTGTGGAGCTAGCTTTTCTCATGATGTCCTCCTTAAGTGTGTATGAGTGAATGTGACAGATGATGTCACAAGGTCTGGATGGGCTCTATCCATTTCAATATGGTGAGTAGGGGGTACCCCTAGTAGGTTTTTAACAACTGTTGGAGAACAGCTTTAGAATCTTCTGTGTCAGCTGGTTCTGGAAGGTCACAGATTGTAATGTTATTTCTACTGCCTGTGTTGTCCAGGTCTTCTAGTTGCCTCTACATATCCTGGGGGAATGAAGCATTGATCAGCAAGGTGATCTTGGACTTCGTGAAGATCAAGTTTAGTGATTTGCAAATCCTCCTCGACCATCTCCACTCTATCAGCCAAATTAATGTATGTAAATCCAGGTTTTATTTCTGTTCGGCAAGTTTCCTTAACATCCTGCAGCAGCTGCCAGAAATCTTCCTTAGTTGGTATAGAGCACAGGCATTCTTGCCATTGTAAATGTCCAGAGGGACCAGAAGGTGCTAGGGTAGGAGAGAGGCCTTGAAAGTGGATTGGAGCCGGTGGCAAGGCAGCTACCTGGGACCCCTAAAGTAGAAGAATGGTGGGACGAAACATGGCCATTTAGAGGGGGGGGTATCCCATGGCTCATACCAGGCTTGTGTCTGGGATGGAGAAAGTGGGGCCACAGTGCCACGGGGAGAGCACAACCAGCTGGCAGCGTGATCTACATTGGGGATGGCAGGTGGTGTAGACTGCCTAGAAATGCTAGAGTTCCTGGATCTCAGTGGCCTTTGAGAATTTGGAGCACAGGAAAATGCAACAGAGAAGTCCATGGGAGAGGGTCCAGTGTCTTTGGTCGAGGATGGGATTGAACAGGGGAAAAAAGAGAGGCATGTTGTGGGACCGGAGGATCCGATGATGTAGGAAGAGCGCTCACCTGATTGTCCATAAAGGGATCTCTGAAGCAAGAGAGTGAAGGAGTGGAGGAAGCTCAGTCCAAAATGAAGGCCACAGGAGAGCCACGTGGGTCCCGAGACAGAGGCGGCAAGATGGTGCAGGCCAGGTCCGATACTCAGTCCCATGTTGAGTGCTGTACGGCTGCTGTGTCTGGGTCCAGCGTGTGGCCAGGAGTGTGCAGGGAGGAGCAGGTCTGTGGCACCAATGCAGCCGCCACCAGCAGAGCATTCAGCTCCTGTACTCCTGACTTTGTTTATCTTGTCTTCTTCCTGCTCTGAGTTCGAAGAAGGAGCAGATCAGGAGCGGCCGTTTGAGGAGTTTGGTCGGTCCCCCTGATTAGTGCTGCCCATCTGAAGTGCTGTAAGCAAGCCCCCAAAATAGCGTAAGCAGAGTGGGTTGTGAGGAGAACTAGTACTTCAAGTGTCCATCCAGCACGACTTCCGGGCACGCTCCCCTGACAGTGGTGTTATCTTAAACACAAGTATAGTATTATTTGTTTAAGCCCTTACACTGTACTTATGTTTACGATTGCACAACTGTATATGCAAGTACAGCAGCCCACAGCCATTCATATTAATGCACCTGGGCCCCTTGGGCAGAGGAAATACGTTGATAATCACACCAAACAGGCTCAGCCAGCCTAAATGCAATAGCCCTAAAGAGTATGTTATGCTATGTGAATGAGAACATGTAACAGATATAAAGTAGGGGATATTCAAATTTGGCTGCAAAAGTAGAAAAACACTTTAAGAATTTATGCAAAAAAGTAACTATTCAATTATACTTTAGCTATTTAACAAATTGCAGACTTACTGTTATAAAAAAGTAATGAATTACTTTGTCTAAGCCTTCAAGTCATTTTAAATGTTGCTATATTGTAGCAACATTATGTATATATTGTAGTATATTGTAGTCACTATTCCACTGACACCAATGATTTGGGGAGCTATTCCCTGAGGGCCACTATCCCACTAGAATAAGTGATCTGGGCACTAGACTCACTATTCCACAGACATAAATTATCTAAAGGACTAATTTTTCCTGAGGTTCCCTATTTCATTAACATTAATGATTTGAGGAGCTATTCTTCCCTGGTTGACACTATCTCACTGACACCAGTGATGTGGGGACTTTTATCTTCTGGGGCCCCAATCCTACTAACAGCAATGATGTTGTGGGTATTCTCCATTTTAAATACATTTTAAATACATATTTTGCATTTCCAAAATTTTTGTGTATCGATATGTAGCCAGGTGCTGGCTATATCATTAAGCCATTTATGGACATTTACAGATGAGACTATGATTAATACTTTTTCCCCCTAGTGCCCAGTACTGGGACTGCTATATAACTTCCTGTTAGCAGAATGGATTCTGTTTTTCTGACAGCGGAGGATCTTGGGACTTGTAGTCCTATAGCCAACACATCCTGTATTCCTAAGTGCTAATTGAACTACAACTACAGTTGCAAGAAAAAGTATGTGAACCCCTTGGGATTACGTGGAGTTTTGCATGAATTGGGCATAAAATTTGCTCTGAACGTCATCTAAGTCACAACAATAGAAGAACACAGTCTGCTGAACATAATACTACACAAACATTAGATGTTGCCATGGTTTAATTGCACATAACATGTAAACATTCACAGTGCAGGGAGGAAAAAGTATGTGAGGCCCTAGCTTAATGACTTCTCCCAGAGCTAATCGGAGCCAGGAGTGAGCCAACCTTGACTCCAATCAGTGTGATGATATTGGATGTGTTGCTGACAGCTGTCCTGCCCTTAAAAAACACACACCTGTTTTGGGTTTACTGGTTTCAAGAAGCACTGTCTGATGTGAACCATGCCTCGCAGAAAAGAGCTCTCAGAAGACCTCGATCAATAATTGTTGACTTGCATGAAGCTGGAAAGGGTTACAAAAGTATCTCCAAAAGCCTTGATGTTCATGTGTCCATGGTAAGACAGACTGTCTACAAATGGAGAAAGTTTAGCACTGTTGCTACTCTCCCTAGTCGTGGTCGTCCTGTAATAATGACTGCAAGAGCACAGCGCAGAATGCTGCATGAGGTAAAGAAGAATCCCAGAGTGTCAGCTAAAGACCTACAGAAATCTCTGGCACATGCTAACATTTTTGTTGACACATCTACAATAAGGAAAACATTAAACAAGAATGGAGTACATGGGAGGACACCACGGAGGAAGCCATTGCTGTCCAAAAAGAATATTGCAGCACGTTTGAAGTTTGCAAAAGAGCACCTGGATGTTCCACAGCACTACTGGCAAAATATACTGTGGACAGATGAAACCAAGATTGAGTTGTTTGGGAAGAACACACAACACTATGTGTGGAGAAAAAAAGGCACAGCACACCAACATCAAAACCTCATCCCCACTGTAAAACATGGCGGAGGGAGCATCATGGTTTGGGGCTGCTTTGCTGCCTCAGGGCCTGGACGGATTGTTGTCATTGATGGGAAAATGAATTCCAGAGTTTATCAAGACATTTTGCAGGAAAACATACGACCATCTGTCTGCCAACTGAAGCTCTGCAGAGGATGGGTGATGCAACAGGACAATGACCCAAAGCATACAAGTAATTCAACAAAACAATGGCTGCAACAGCACAGAATACGCCTTCTGGAGTGGCCCAGTCAGAGTCCTGACCTCAACCTGATTGAAATGCTGTGGCATGACCTTAAGAGAGCGATTCACACCAGACATCCCAAGAATATTGCTACACTGAAACAGTTTTGTGAAGAGGAGTGGTCCAAAATTACTCCAGATCGTTGTGCAGGTCTGATCTGCAACTACAGGAAACGTTTTGTTGAGGTTATTGCTGCCAAAGGAGGGTCAACCCGTTATTAAGTCCAAAGGTTCACATACTTTTTCCTCCCTGCACTGTGAATGTTTGCATGTTATGTGCAATTAAACCATGGCAACATCTAATGTTTGTGTAGTATTATGTTCAGCAGACTGTGTTCTTCTATTGTTGTGACTTAGATGACGTTCAGAGCACATTTTATGCCCAATTCATGCAAAACTCCACGTAATTCCAAGGGGTTCACATACTTTTTCTTGCAACTGTACTAGAGAACTGACAAATGAGAAGGATGCTGGGAAAGTAGATATATTCTACAGCAAGAGACTGGCTCGCTCTCTTGGCATGGAATTCAGAGCTGAACACAGGGGGACTGCTGTTCTCCTTCAGAGACAGATTGTTGGCCTTCTGCTGCGAGACTCTGCACATCAGTTCAGCACGCAGTGATGTAGTTCACCACACTGGGATCGCATCAGCTTCTCTGCATCGGGACTGTCACTGTCCAGTCTTCACAGGTGGTAACTCTGCACTTCCTTGCAAACAGCCAAGAGCCTGGCCAAGTACTTTTGTTCCTAGGATAATGTTCTATCCATAGGATTGATGAGTGGGCAGATGTTCACCCTCTTTCTGACAACACTCTAGAGACACCTTTACAGCTCATTTACCAGGAGACCTATGCTTTGAGCAGTACCACGGCTTATCTGTTTAACTTCATTGAATTACCAGTATTCACTAATGCTTAAGGGGAACCACCATTGCTAGCACAAGACAGTGGATACCACCATATCAGGAACTCTAAACATCACAGGACTCAAGTTGCATTCTCTAGTTAAAGGGACCTTTCCTCTTCTAAGGCCATTGTTATTCAGTTTAGGGTATTTATATCAATTTATGCAAGAGTGTACATTTACATAATTCTCTGCATGCTCTGTTGCGATGCTGGTGGCACGGAGGGAGAAAATAAGTTAAAAAAACGTTTCTTCCCCCTCTTGCTGCTGGAATGGCAATTAAATAGCTGAAGCTTATTACCCATGACTGTATAATCTGTTAAATGTTGCTAATTGATTATTCCTACCTTACCAGTGTTCTGCTTTTATGCTTTGACTGGGGTTGTATATGCTAAACCCAATATTCCTGTAGCCTACTGTTTTGAACATGTCTAATATAGGGCTGTTACTAAAGAATTGTGTCTCGTACATTATTATTCTATACTGTTGAAATATGTCTGAGCCCAGAGTGTGAAAAGTGTCTGGAGGCTTGCAAGGTTAGGGCAACCACTGAGAACAAGCATTATCAAGCAGCCCCTGCGGGGGTAGCACTGTCTACAAGTATTATTTTTAGTGTTAGGAAGAAATTGGCAGGTATTAGGCTCACTAAGATTAAGAACCACTGGCTCAGTCTATGCACTCATTTCCAGCTTTCATAACACAGATGTACTTCAAGACAGCATAAAAAAAACAATAAGCGTTCTACTGAGCTACTATTTACTCGGTTAGTTGGATCTGAGACACAGAATCAAAAGGAGACAGTTCACCTTTTCCTGACTGTGTAATGCATATATGTGGTGGTAGGACCCATTACACCCAGCCACCACACATATGCTTCCATTAGGTTCCAGGATTCTATACCCAAAATTACTGCCCTTAATTGGTAACACTAAAAAAGTATTATACAGTACCTAGTTAAAAGGACACAACAATGCTTTTTTTCTAGTTAGAAAGATTGGCAGTTGCTGATTACTTTCTCACTGTTTCTGTCTAACTGAAGCTTCATACAGATGGGGTTAGCTGTGGAAATTCTATTCTGAAAGATGAATTGTAACTGGTTGTTATGGCAAACACTCTGTTACTACATTAAAGCTCAATTAAAGTCCCAGAAACAGATATGCAGTCAGATAGACATTTTGTTAACAATCTCTATTTTCATACTTCCACTTCCCTTTTGCTGTTACAGCTGTTGAGCAGTATGTATGAATAGAATTATGTCTAATAGGTAGCATACCCGGTTTTATCAGTAATGAGCACTCACTAGTCAAATACACTCCCTTTCTTTCCCTACCATGCAAATTTGTGTGTGGAGACTTATGATGTGGCCATGAAAAATGCATATATGGGCCTGTATACAAACATACAAAATTACCCCTCCAAAAAGGGGTACTTTTGAAGAGTGTATAGTCCAAAAACATCCATTCTTCTGAGGTTGCCCACTCTAGTAGTGAACTCCAGGCAATTGATTCTCTAATCTCACTTTTGGAAGAAAATGAATCTATTGATTTAATTGACACATTGGATATTGAGGCATTATTAGATAATGCCACAGATCCTTCTCTTCCAACTACTTCCAGCGTTACTGCTACAAACCTCAAAAGAAAATCTGACAAATATCCTGCTGCCAGTTCCAAGCACAATGTGGCAGCTTTTCTCAAATTAGTGTTCAGGGAGGTCTGTGTCCTGAGACCACACACTAATTCGACAAGTAATCTTAGCGTGGGCAAAAAAGCAGCTTTGGAGTCCCCTATGACTAATGACACCATAACTACAGTATAAAAATCTCAGACAAGGGAGGCAATGTTGTCCTCATGGAAAATGATAATTACATTCAGATGTGTAACACTATCTTGACTAACAAGGATTGGTAGTGTCCTATTCGTACATCGCTAATTGATGAATTCAAGAACTTTACCTTTTGGTGGACCAAGCTTATTATAACAATATAATTCCTAAACTTACAGTACATGGGAATTTATTCGAACGGATTTTCCCAAGGTTGCTACTTTTTCCACTCTCCCCAAGGTCCACAAATGTGTTTCTAATTCTCCTGGTAGACCGATTATCTCGGGCAGAGGAGCACTGACAGTTAATATTAGCTGGTTTGTTGACTCCCACCTGAAACCATTTGTTATCAGCCTACCTTCGTATATATGTGGCATTATCCATTTATTGACTATTCTAGATGGTATTCAGATCTCGGACGATACCTTTCTTGTTACAATTGATGCAGAGGCCCTTTATAGCTCTATACCCCACAGAAGGGGACTCTGTGATACAACACTTTTTATCACAGAAAAGCCAGACTTCACATCCTCTTAATGAATTAATTTTGACATCTCTTGACTTCATATTGAAACAAAATGTCTTATTCTTCAATGGCTCCCAATTCCTCCAGGTGCAGGGTGTGGCTATAGGGAATTACTGTGCACCCTCATCTTCTAACTTGTACCTGGGGGAATGGGAGCGGCCACTACTCATGGAGGATGATTTCTCTACATTTGCAGACCACATTCTCATGGGGTACCACTATATTGATGACATTTTAATTCTGTAGGAGGGCTCTACCAATTTACTGCAAGAGTGTGTTACGGCTAAGAATTCAATCTCAAATTCACCAATCCTTCAACAGATCTACAATCACCTTTTTGGATGTTCGAATCCATTGATCCGCCGACGGCCATTTGATGAGTGAATTGTATTGCAAACCTACATTAGTCAATACCATATTGCATGCCACTAGTTTTTTCCCAAGGCACTGGTGGCTTCTATCCCTTATAGTTACTATCACCATGCCTGCTAAAATGACACATTATTCAAAAAGGATGCTGATGTGTTGAGACAATGCTTATTGGAGCGTGGTTATACCAACTCATGCCTTAAAAGAGCTTACAAAAGAGCTTGTCTATCCACACACATGATCTTCTTGTTTCCCCTAAAACAAAGAAATGTGACAACACTGTACGTTTTGTCACTCGCTATTCTACACAACACATGCAAATTAAACAGATTGTACAAAAATATTGGCATTTTCTTACCATGTGGCCCCACATGTGCCCCTCTGTGCCAGCCCTCACCTACAGAAGGGTGCCTTCGGTGGTTGATCGGCTTGTTCACAGCAAGTACAGGGGAGCCAACATAGGAGACCCATGTAAAAAATGGGGGACTTTTCCCTGTGGGTCCTGCCCTTATTGTGGGTATATGGACACACGTCGGCAGATCCTACTTCCTAACAATCAAACTTTTTTCCCAGACATTATCTCAACTGCAAGACCCTAGGAGTTATCTATCTTTTATCATGTGAATGTGAGTGCTTTTATGTCGGTAAGGCTAAGCTGCCTTTTTGGCGCAGAGTCTACTGCCATATCAACAGTATGAGCAAAAGTGACCCCGAGATCCCTTTGGGTTGGCATGTGGCATTTTGGATTTTAATGTAATAAAGACGTACTTCACTATCAGTACTATTTTGCCCCCCGGCTCATTATTTACGAGCCTTGCAAGGTGGAGCTTTTTGGGAAGAGTGCTATTAGGAGTCTGGACTTCGTTGGACCTGCCGGTGAGCCTGAGGTGACCCCCGAGTGTGTTTCGTCATCCCAGAGTGTCTACCATGGTGACCGGATGCTGCCTAAACTGCTGACTAGGCCCTGATGTCCACTGATGATGATATACATGATGATATACATACAACGCTCAGTTTGTATGTTTTTGTGGTAAGCGCATAATTGCACTAGATTCTTCGAAAAAGTCAAACTGGATTTGGAGTACACTAAGCACCATTTGATACTGTCATCACTTTATGCATTTATCTTCTCTTATATATATTATTTATATCACTATAAGTATTGTCTATGCTTGATTGGCTGATTATATGAGTCTCACTATAAGGATTACTATATGCTGATTCAGTGATGTGTGGTTGATCCTTGTATTATTTAATTTGCAATATCATTTTATAGCGCTGCATACCCCATTAATTTATCTTACTATGTACATACTATTTGTGCTATGTTTTGATTATTATCTTTTATATTGAAGGGTGATGCTACCACTGACAGTCTTGGGGTGGTCCAGTGGGGGATGCCGGTGTTGCTGCCATCCGCCACCCGGTGTGCCTGGGCCTTCCTGGGGTCTTCGTTTTGGAGGGGCCTTGTGTTTTTCGGCCTCAGGCTTGGGTACCTGCAGTATGTGTTTCTCCCTAGCAGAGGTCAGTGTGCCCTTGCCCCTGTTTTGTTGAGCGTGTCTGCGGCGCCATCAGTGGGCTGTGACTGGCTGGGTGTGGTGGCTGCGTGCGCACGGCGGCATGCCTTGCATGCACGTGATGTGATCATGTTGCAGCATGAAATCAGTGCGTGGTTGGCTGGTGGCGCCGTGTGCTCGTGGGGCCAGGGGACCACCATTGCGGCCATGCTGCTTGTGCAGTAATATGGGGGGAGGACTTATACACTTAATTATTTACCATAATTGGCTCTATTGAGCATCTCTGCCTGTCCCATCCTTGACATGTCACCTGGGGAGCATCCTCATTCAATTTTCTATGAATACCTGTTATTTATTATTTGATGTTGTCAGGAATGGATTCACCACTGGTGGTGGGACTCACCTGCCGTGTGGGCTGCAGTACCAGGGCTGGCCAGCGGGTGCTCTCAGCAACCAGAAGCTCACTCCTGCAATGAGCCATCACCTGAGGCTGATTGCAGGAGGTGTATTTAAGGAAT
Source organism: Staurois parvus (assembly GCF_062004578.1). NCBI lineage: Eukaryota > Metazoa > Chordata > Amphibia > Anura > Ranidae > Staurois > Staurois parvus. The sequence goes on from NW_028317886.1 coordinate 7,863,839, forward strand.
GGCCAGACCTGCAGTCAGTGCCTTGGTGTATTGTTTCCCATGAGCCCCTGTACTTGGTATCCTGTGTTCCTGCCTATCTGCTGACCCTGCTTTGATCCTGACCTCTGCTGACCATCTCCTGTTTAACCCCTGGCTTGCCTGACCATCCTTCTGCCTGAACCTCTGTACCGCGCTACCCGTGAGTTACTGAACCCGGCTTGTGACCCTGACCATTCTCTGCCTGCTCCTCCGGTACCTCGCTGCCTGCACATTGCTGACCTGGCCTGCCTGACTACGCCTGACGCTACCCAGACGATCCATCCATCCATCCCGCACGGATCTGTCCCTGTTACCAGGTCTGCCAGCCTCTTCACGTCAGGCTACTTTCCCGCACACCTCTGACGACGCTCTTTACCATTGCCAGATGTACTCAGGGGTCACGACCTGGCCTCAGTCTGCTCCAAGTCCATCCCCACCATCAGGGGCCCTGGTGAATAAGCAGATTGGGACTTAGACCCCGCGCCCTGTACAGTACCTAATGGCCTGCCTGACCATTCCACCTCTCCAGCCCTGACTACGCCTGTGTTCCCACACATTTCTGGTCATACCCGAATCCCTAACAGGTGTGGTGCAATTTGTAAGTGTTTGAGTAATTAACTTTTTCTTACATATTTTCAAATTGATATTATGTACTATATTGTTTATATGTCGTTATGTTTTAGACCTGACACATTTAGTCCCTGAAGAAGGAAATAAGAATTCCAAAATGCATTGGCTTGGTCTGAACAACATCACTGTACAAGTTCTCTTGGGCTGCTTGCCCATCTGCCAGTGCATTACAGACTGTCAGGTTTCAGGCACACTGTGTTTGTTTTATATGTTATATAGAAATCATTGTATTACAATTTACTACATTGAGTCTTCTGATTTGTTTTGTTATGTCAATCTTTTGTAATAAACATTATTGTTTTATATGTTTTTTGTATACTTATTGTTGTTTTTGCCATACAAAGTCTCAGGTGATCATTTCCAGTTTTTCCTAGTCTATATATGGGTTGTTGGCAAAAAACAGTTTAATGGTGGGACATCTTGTACATTTTTCTAAAATAAGTACATAAAGGACTACAAAACATCAAATAGGCTTTACAGCTATGATAAAGAAAATTTTTAAAAAGCCAAGATAAAAAATTAAAAAAGAACTAACAGAGCAACCGTATGGAAAGACACTATGATTTCAGTTGCATTTTAAGTAACAGCATACAATAAAAAAAATTCCTAAACACACACACACATATATATATATATACTGTATATCATACCAGCAAAAAAATCAGGTATTTGGAAAGCTATTGTAAAGTCCATGGCACATCCAGCTACTTTTAATGTGCATCTAATCTGTTATTGCATGTGCTAACAAATTGATAAAATAAAGCTGCAGATGGCACTGATTCTGCTTGACTAACTTATGGTTTCCTGTCTATTAAGATAGCATTTGACAATTACATGGGCCTTGACACACTGTAAAGTGTTCGATGTTCAATGAGGCATCTTAGCATTAAATGAAGAAAATGCAATTAAAAGGATGGTGTATTACTAAGGGACTTTATCCTGGTAATATTAACATGGCGTATGATGGTAACAACAGGATGTGCTTACTCACGTAGGCCTAGGGTACCATAGACTTAAAATATAACCAAACTAAAATTATTTTTATTTATTTATTACACCACTAAAATTAGCAGGGTATATGGAGCATAAGAACTGTGACAAGGCTCATTAAATCAAGGGGTCAAAAGAATAAAGATTTTTACCACCTATGTGATAACACTGAATTCAATATAACAGTCACAAAGAGAAAAAGCATGCAGCGCTAGAATATTGAGATTACCTCGTAATGCAATATGACAAACTCAATGGAGATAAACGCAGCTAGCATATAAGTACTAGTATTTACAACCCATACTGAAACACACTCTTAATCAAACTAAGGTGTACATGGTGACATGGGTGTCAAAGTCAATACATCAATGGAGTAACATAAGGAAATCTGTGACTTTTGTGGTAGGTAGTGTGGCTGTGGAATGCACTAACCAGATAGCGCATTTGATAGCGCATTGGAGTAAAATGACCTACTCCTGGTCACTGGATAGGGAACTTTGCCGGAGTGTTGGTAGTCTCTGCCACAGTCACCAGAAACATCTGTATCGATAAACGTTCATCCGATATGTTGTGGAATCCTTTCTGACAGCAACCTCCAGGGGGTGCAGTGCACGCTCCTAAGACAGGAGTCACCTTGAAGGCTCGGAAATAAACCCAAAAAGAGAGGCCTCCGATAGTGTAGTAACTTTTATTAAGGGGTGTAAAAACAAATGAAGCACTTACATGATATATTCACAATTCCAGGTAGGTACAAGAATGGCCGCCCGTATTAAGGTGTGGACCATGTGGACAGTGGTGATAAGTCAAATAGCATCTCCCTAACGCGTTTCGTGGCAATGGCACGTTGTCAAAGGGAGTGAGCTGTTGATAATAGCCACCTATTTATAGTATGTGGCATTGAAATCTATCTGGACGCTAATCGCGTCAAAATACCGCCATTGCGCATGCGCGAAGCGGGTGCCGCGCGCATGCGCAGTACGATGAACTCGCGTCATCGTAAACCTTCCGCGCATGCGCAGATCGTAATTGGCGGCCATTTTCTTGGAGTCACAGTCTGCGATTCCTGTCTCTGAAGACAGAACTGGCAGAGAGGGGAGAAAGACACAGTGAGTATTATACTGCGGCTGAGTATTATCTTAATACAGCAAAGGATATACCAGACTTACAAAAAACGTTTATATTAGAACTTCTGAAATTTGCTATGAATCACAATTTTTTCTGGTTCGATAATAAGTATTACCTGCAAACCACTGGCGTTGCCATGGGCGCGAAGTTCGCACCAAGTTTGGCTAATCTTTTTATGGCACGCTGGGAGGAGGATCTTATATATTCGAGAGACTGGCCCCAATTGTTGTTTTATCACAGATATATAGACGATATTTTACTGCTATGGGAAGGCGATGTATTTACTTTGGATAACTTTTTTACCACCCTTAATTTTAATAATATTAATATCAAACTCACCTTTGAGCACAGCCAACAGGAAATAAACTTTTTAGACCTTACTTTGTACTGCGATGGTTCGAGCATTCTATCTAAAAGTTATTTTAAAACGACAGACCGCAACAGTTTCATTCCCAAAGATAGCTGCCACCATCCCAAATGGTTAAGTAACATCCCTAAGGGACAATTTCTTCGGATTTTCAGAAATTGTGATAAAAAAGAGGATTATCTTCTGCAATCAGAGACCCTAAAACAGAGATTCATTGACAAGGGTTACAATGCTAATACCCTGGATGAGGAAAGGCTTTTAGTGTGTAACACTGATAGAACTAATCTACTTACCACCAGGCCAAAGGTCAAAACTGAGAAATTTTGATCCTTTATCACTAACTTTTCGGTCCAATATAGAGACATAGCCAAGATTTTTAAGAGAAACTGGTCCATCCTCAAGAACGACCCCATTATAGGGAAATATTTGCCTGAAAACCCAGACATCACGTATCGTAAGGCACCATCCTTGAGAAACAGGTTGGCTCCAAATATAGTTAACCCACCCAAACAGCTATCTTTCTTTTTTGATCGGAAAGGGTTCTTCCCATGTAATAGGTGTATGATGTGCACCCACAATGGCATTCACAAAAATCCAGTCAAGACTTTTCACTCCAACACCACTGAGAAAACATACGACATCCAATCCACTATAACTTGCAGTAGCACGCATGTTGTATATCTTCTGGAATGTGCATGCGGAAAACAGTATGTCGGCAGAACGACTAGAAGACTTCGTGATAGATTACGCGAGCATTTAAAAAATATAAAAAAGGGATTTAGAGAACATTCCCTCTCCATGCATTTCCGTCAAACGCATAATAATAACCCACACTCTCTTAAATTCATAGGAATTGACATGATTCAAAGACACTGGAGAGGAACACACAAACGCAGGGCAGTCTCCAAATTAGAAACTAAATGGATTTTTTTACTAAAGACATTTTCCCCATTGGGGTTAAATGTTGATTTGGATCTCAACTGTTTCCTAGACACTAGTTAGTTGTATCTAGGGTTGACTCCATGCGGTTTTTTTTACTTTTAGTGTGTTTTAGTACTATCTACAGATTTTATTTGTTTATGATTTTATGGTGTCTGGTATGATCACCAGACACCTAATTTTCAGATCAAAATGATCCAGCTTGACATCTTATTTATTTGATCCTCCCTTTGTTTTATTGGTGGATTTGGCTTTTGTCGCCGTACCATCCTTGGGCCATATTATTTGTGTATTATTTGTGTATTCTATCTGTTTACCTGCATATTACTATCTCTATTATCTACATTTTACAATTATATATATTTTATTCGTATAATGATGATTTTTATATAATATATTTTCTTACATATTATATTTTTATATGGTCACCAGTATAGGAATTATACTAGGTGTTAGTTTTTTACCGTGTATATTGATTTTTAATCTAATACATATATGTATATCTTGTTTTATATTATTGGTTTGTAGTATGGCTTTATCTGGGAAATGGCTTTTATGAGCAATCTGTGCTTGTACCTGTAGTCCCACAAGTCTATCATAGGGTGACCATGTCCCAGACACTCATAATGATGTACCGTTTTTGTGCCCTGTTTACTTTCCCAAAATTCGATATTAATCACCCCCTTAGCACATGAATTTCCGGCTATTATGGAGAATTAATATTCCCTGTATAAACACAGCCCAAAGTCGCTTTCACTGTGTCTTTCTCCCCCCTCTGCCAGTTCTGTCTTCAGAGACAGGAATCGCAGACTGTGACTCCAAGAAAATGGCCGCCAATTACGATCTGCGCATGCGCGGAAGGTTTACGATGACGCGAGTTCATCGTACTGCGCATGCGCGCGGCACCCGCTTCGCGCATGCGCAATGGCGGTATTTTGACGCGATTAGCGTCCAGATAGATTTCAATGCCACATACTATAAATAGGTGGCTATTATCAACAGCTCACTCCCTTTGACAACGTGCCATTGCCACGAAACGCGTTAGGGAGATGCTATTTGACTTATCACCACTGTCCACATGGTCCACACCTTAATACGGGCGGCCATTCTTGTACCTACCTGGAATTGTGAATATATCATGTAAGTGCTTCATTTGTTTTTACACCCCTTAATAAAAGTTACTACACTATCGGAGGCCTCTCTTTTTGGGTTTATTTCCGAGCCTTCAAGGTGACTCCTGTCTTAGGAGCGTGCACTGCACCCCCTGGAGGTTGCTGTCAGAAAGGATTCCACAACATATCGGATGAACGTTTATCGATACAGATGTTTCTGGTGACTGTGGCAGAGACTACCAACACTCCGGCAGAGTTCCCTATCCAGTGACCAGGAGTAGGTCATTTTACTCCAATGCGCTATCAAATGCGCTATCTGGTTAGTGCATTCCACAGCCACACTACCTACAACAAAAATCACAGATTTCCTTATGTTACTCCATTGATGTATTGACTTTGACACCCATGTCACCATGTACACCTTAGTTTGATTAAGAGTGTGTTTCAGTATGGGTTGTAAATACTAGTACTTATATGCTAGCTGCGTTTATCTCCATTGAGTTTGTCATATTGCATTACGAGGTAATCTCAATATTCTAGCGCTGCATGCTTTTTCTCTTTGTGACTGTTATCTTATGAGGCGTTTTGAGGTTTGCCTTTCATGCGAGCTGCTTTATATTCTGTTCTAATATCATCCAGCGCTCGTTTTACCCCCTTTTGTTTATTTATTTACTGAATTCAATATACTGTATAATAAACAATAATTTTTATATTCTTCACATAATTCCCATTTTTTTTCAACAGCTTTTTTACAGTACAAACGTATACAAAAATAAGGCAGATGAGTGGATGCCAACAGATAAGACAATGAACCAGGTGCGGTCCAATTACATAGAGATTCAAATTATCAGTTTCAAAAACAGCAAAGTATAGCAAATTGGTCTGAAAGTTAGTACAAACAGATCAGTCTATTGTCATAAACAAACAGCAGTAGCATCCAGGACAAGGAAAAAGAAAAGGTAAGGAAAGAAAGAAAAAAAAAAAAAGGAAAGGAGAGAAGGAAGAAGAGAGGTGTAAAAGGAGGATGATGAAGGAACTTCAAGCCACTGATGGCAGCTATGCAGCATAATCACTTGAGCAAATAAAGAGAGACCAATGAATCCATTTCTGCTGCCATGATACTTTCCAGAGAGTGAATGTCCTCTACCCTGGATAACCACATAGAAATAGAGGGGGGAGCCTCCTTCTCCAGAGAGCCGGTATACAGGCCCTAGCAGCATTGAGCAAGTGCACCAACAAAGAGCACTTGCAAACGTTTCCTAGAGAGATCAGAATGGAGCAGGAGATATCCAGCAGGGTCATCCCCCAGGTCAAACCCAGTCAGGCATTGAATCAGAGCCCTCACCTGTGCCCAAAATGCAGTCGGTTTCCTATAAGACCAAAAGATATGTAAGAGCGAGCCATCCTCCTCATTACAGCACCAACAAACCTTCAGGGCCTCAGGGAAGCTCTTATGCAGGAGCAACGGAACCCTATACCACCGGGTAAGCAGTTTATACCCCAATTTCTGATATTTACTGGAGACAAAGGAACGACGGGCAAAATATAAGACGTGGCCTCTCTGTTCAGACGAAAATGTCTTGTGCAACTCCTCCTCCCATTTGAGAAGAAACAGTGGCACAAACATGCCACTGAGCAACTGGACGGCTGAGCAACTTGTAAGCCAACGAGATGGCATGTGAGGTGGACTCAGAAGTAACGCAAAGATCCTCAAAAGGAGTACTAGGACCCAGATCCACTCCCTTATGAGTCAAGGAAGACAAGAAATTAACAAATTGTTGTAACCTCCAACTATCCAAGGGAGGGACAAACAACTCCCATTTTTATGCCTACCTATAAAGCTTCAAGCTGGATTGCTACAGAGTTCCCTTTATGTGCATATCATGAAAAGTGATATTATAATTCATTTTTATCTATGGCCAGTTTTATTGAAGGCAAAAACAATTACCCTCAAAAACTTATATTTTCACTTAGTTCATTGAAACTGTATTTACTTAAATATGTGTTCATCCAAAGGAAATTCCTTTTTTTACATCCCTCTGTATGTGATTGAGGGTTGAAAATAAAGGGAGTATGACCGGGCCAAGTTGTTATGGGGAAGGGGTGGTATGTGTTTTTGCCATTCCTCCCATTGTAATGTGTAAATCGGACTATGTTTTATGATTGGAGAAATCTTCCTCTAATTAGGAGAAAGGGCACCCATTGCCGGGTGAAGGAGTCAGTTCTGCAAAAGAAATCAGAAAGAAAGGATCAACTAGACCACCCATATGAATGACAGAGGGGTGACCCCTCCGGAGTGTTCCCCCAGATTGATGAGGGGTGAGCAATGGCAATCTTGAGAGATTTTGTTCTGGAAAATGCTGTATTGCAGTGCATGCACCAACAACTAACTCACAACGACCCAAGGGTTTTACTATATTGAAATATGTGCCTGATCTCTGACTCAAGTTCTTCTTTAAAGTGGTTGTAAACCCAAAAAATCTAAATTGAAACACCATTCTACCTCACACAGCATAACAGCAGAAGTAATTTGTCTGTAGTCTGGCCAGGAAAGGAGCAGCCAGTTATCTGAAATTCTCTCTGCTTTCCTACGGTAAAAAAAGCCGACAAATGAAAAAAAATTGTGTCGCCACACCCCCTCTCCTGTGACTGACAGACTAATTAGAAGTCTCATGTATGAACATGAGAGAAGGGAGTATGTGTCCCGCAGCCATTCACAAAGGTCACTTCTGAAGTAGCCTAGCTCGGGAATTACTCAGCGGACCATGCCGACACCATGTGCTTATCTCTACTAATAGAGGAGGAGGGCGTTTCTTGAAAGTAGGGAACTACAGTAAAAGTGCCCAACCATTGAGGGGTTAATTGTGATCCTTCTGTTCAGCTGTGGGGTTAAATCTGTATTGAGGTTGTTTGGCTCCTGTTAGTTGATAATGATGTCCTGTGAAAGAATGTATCCTCCCTCCTCCTCCTCCCTTAGTAGAGATAAGCACATAGTGTCTTCAGGGTCCTGCGGAGTAATTCCCGACAGTTGCTCAGCTCCCTCCAGCCTATGATAGTCTGCAGTCTCCGGTGCCTCAAATGCTGCCCAGTGTTTATGGGGATAAGTGTTTTCTCAGTCTCCTCAGGCTGAAGCAGAATCCTAATTAGTCTGTCAGTCATAGGAGTGGGGATGTATAAGGTATACTGAGCTGAAATGCATCAGTGATTCCCACTTCACATTTCACACTAATGCCCTTTTACACAAAAAGCAGATGGTTCACCGGGGCAATCTATATGCCAAGAGTAATCTTTGTCATTTCACTGCTTCTTTCAAACTTTTGGAGGAAGCATTGGTGACATTTAACAATATGCAGACCCAACATTTCCTATTCTTAATGTTACTGCTGTAGCATGTACTTGTATGAAAAAGTATCCTGTTCACTTTGTATTGCTTCCTTTGTGGGAAATCCCTGGTGTTCCTGCCAGACCCTCTGCTTTCTTATAGAAAAAAACCCTGACCACACTAAGCAGGGGAACACACCCTGATCAGATATCTAGCTATGCTGAGAACTTGGCCTGCTTTCCTCTAATTATCAGACTTCTGCTGACATGCCCCTCCCCACCCTCCATGCACAGCCATTCATGGGGAAGTTCAGTGTGCATGCAGCTTCCCCCCCTCCCTTATGCAGCTGAGAACAGAGCAAATGTGATCACTTATAAAAAAGAAGAAAAAAGGTATTTATAATGTTTTTTTAACTCTGTGCACAAATGTTTTGCCTTTCATTTCTTTTTTAAACTGAATGGGTTGTTATAGAAGGTGATGGTTTACAATTACTTTAAGAAATAAAAATAGGGCAGAAAACATAAGACATGTAGATATTGTAACTGTACCGGTTTACTCACCATGCTCAGATAAAGGGACCCCTTTTAAGCCTTTACCGCTAACTCCCTGGGTTTCTGGAAACCCCCAGGGAGTAAATATTTCTCAGCTTCCCTCCCTCAGTAGCTCACAGAGGTCCCACCTAATGAGGCAGAGGCAGCTGGGCAAGTTATCTGCAGCCAGGGAAGTAGTCCTCCACTATCAAAACTGACATATGGGCAGCTGACCTTGAGTTTAATAATAGGCGGATTTTCCAGCAGATCAAGCTCCTCCAGCTGTTCACCTCTGTTGCCAGAACTACCCTGAACTCCACTTAGAGGAATAGTCACAAGTAGCTGTTTGTGTTCAGAACAGTTTTAATGAAGGGGTGAGTCTCAACTAGGCTCTCTATTGCTATAGAGTCTTAGGCCTCATGCACACTAGGCATTAAAAATACCACTTAGGAGTATTTTACTTTTTTTTCTGCCTCTAAACTCCCTTCAGTGTTAGCCCATATGTCCATGCAAACATAGGTGTTTATAAGTGTTAAGAGGCAGGGGCACATAGAGGCAGAAAATAATCATTGCCAGTGCATTCAGGAGCAGCATCTTTAAAAGGCATCTAAATTATTTATTTCAGGTACTTTTATAGCGCTGTCAATTTATGCAGTGCTTTACATATACTGTATATATTATACATTCACATCAGTCCCCAACCCTCAAGGGGTGTACAATCTAAGGTCCCTATTTTACATTCATACATACACATACTGGGGCCAATTTAGACAGGATCCAATTAACCTACCAGCATGTCTTGGAGTGTGGGAGGAAACCAGAGTACCCGGAGTAAACCCATGCAGTCACAAGGAGAACATGTAAACTCTAGCCAAGTGGTGCCGTGGCTGGGATTTGAACCAACGACCATAGTGCTGCCAGGCGGAAGTGCTAACCATTTAGCCACTGTGCTGCCCCATATGCATTTTAATGCTTGGCGCGTTTAGTGCTTAATTGTTAATTCATTTTAATGACCAGAATAAATTATTAGTCTGGCCAGTGAAATGAAATAATGCCCAAGAGCTAGACACGTTTAAATGTACCTAAACAAAAATGCAGCTTTAGGCATGTTTTTTAAGTTGCTTTTCTCCTGCCAGCAGGCAGGCATTAAGGAGAGTTGGGCAAGCACCCATTGTGCATGAGGCCTTTTAGAAAATATGCTATGCAGCCACATGTTGTCCTGATTAAGCCAGAGAGACATTGCACTGCAGAATACAGGTTTGTGCAGATTTTCTGATCTTTTTTGTGTTATTCTACCATATATGCATTTTCTTTGCCATTATGGCCCAGTTTTGATTCTAACTTTGCACCTGTTTAGTGTAGCACTACCCTCTTGAGGGCCTCTGCATGGCCATTCAACATGCATTTTTCCACACTTGCACATTCAGAGTCAGTGAACAGTCCTTTAGCTGGGTTTTTAATTGTTTTTTATTAAGGGGTTAACAACTTGGATGGGGTCTAGGGGTATATGGGATGCCCGAAGGAACTGTAAACTTGAGGACAAACTTCTTAGCAACCTGTACACTGTACAAAAAGATGTGGATCCGAAAATAGCAAATAGCACTGTCTCTTTAGAGAGCTGTAAGCCCCTTTGGTGTACCTCCTCAGACCCCAGATGAATCCTTCCTCTTCACCCAGCTGCACTGATGGTATCCCTGGGCATGGGATTCCAAGATCTAGCAATGAAGTAGTCCCAGATGAGAACTAGTTGGGTCTTGCACCTGACCGCCTTCTCCCTTTTATCTGGCCTAGGGGTGTAGGAGTATTCACACTGTTCTGATCTGGCAGTGTAGTGGGTTGGTAGCTGCTTTCAGGCCTTTCCCTGGGCTGGCTCCTTCCCTGCTGCTCAGGATGTCCTCCCAAAGAGAAGGTGGTACAGTGAATATCCTCCTGTCCAGGAACCAGCCTGTAGGTAGGCTTACCCTCCCTGGGACCCCCTCCCAGGCTCCACACTCCAGCAACTAACTAACCCTGCTCCCCAGGCTCTGCCACATTTAAGGGTTGTCCTTGGTCACCATGCCCAGTCCCCTGCCTGGGGATTGGCCAAGGTCCCTCAAGCATGCAGATTTGGGCCTCCTTCCCTCCTCCACCCCTCCTACAGAAGGTTCTCTATGTTTCTGGAAGGGTGGGAGGGCTCCAAAAGTCCTGATCTGTAGAGCCTCCCAGCCTGTCCTGAGGTGAACTCACTACCTCCCTCCCAGGCTGACTCATCCCAGGCTACTACCCAGCATCTAACTCACAAAAAAAAACAACAAAGCCTATCTAGAAAAACCTAGAGGGTGTTAATAAACTGCAAGTTTCTCTCTGTCTGATAATTCAACCAATTGCCCATCCTGACTATTACACAGACTCATGGGGTACTATCATTGACTCCTCATGAGCTGCCCATTTTTTAATAGGTCTTAACCCTTGGGAAAGAATCATTCATATACCTGTAAATCTCTTTCTTGTAATTTTGCCAGGTTGTTTAAAGTATGCATTTTGTTTTCTCGGTTTGACAATAGAATTGTCTTCATCTCAGTTTGATGAATCATATCAGGGAACAGCAGTGAAGGGCTGCCATGAAGCTAACAGATACTTCATAATTTCCACTTTGATAGACAGTTACAGACAAGATTCAAGCTGATAGCCACATCATTTTACAGAGCTAAAAAAATTAAATCCTTTTTTTTTGTTTTTCAATGCTTTCAAATAAGGTATCTGAGACAATGGAGGCAAGTATTCAAGGCCATTCTGCATGGTATGGAGCCAGTAAACATTGCATAGATTTACATAAACCAAAATTGGTGACATTGTCAGTAACCCTGTTAATGTAGAATGACTGAACACTTTGGATAGAAGTGGTGGACTATTAAAGAAATGGCGATAGAGAAAAAAAAAATATCCTGATGAATAGACTCTGGGAAGTTTTTGCAATTTCTGCAAACACATTATCAAGCTGGTATGATTTTCCTATCTGTGGTTTTATTTCTGCGGTGTAAAATGCTGATCGCACCTGACAGATGCAGAGGCTTCCCTCTGTGTGCCTTGTAACGTTATTATTCCTTCAGATTACATAAAGCCAGAACATCTCCTTGAGTCCACGCACAGAACAAATACACTTGGCCATATTCCAGGATGGAGGTAGTAGCTAAGAGCTGGAACAGAAGTGTCATGTATTGTACAGATTTCTTCTTTATTTGTTTAGACCGTGTATTAAAATCGTTCCCTCTCTATACCATACTCTATACAATGTATTCCTGCAGTAAAAATTTAATGTACCTATCTGAGAAATTGCAATGGTATCTATCAGAGCAGAATTGTGACAAGCTTTTATTTGTGGAGCTATTATTTGTTGACATTTGTTTCATTTCTGTATTTACTGAAAGCATTTATACAGGACCAACATATTATACGCTTCAGAGTACAAACACAATAATTGCACCAGTCTCCATTCTAGCGTTGGTTAAAGTAGATGTAAACCCTAACTGAATTACATTTAACTTGCTAAAGTACTGTGACAGCTTCCTTTTTATTTTTTAAATAAAATACCTATTGCCTCCTTTTCTCATCCTTTGTTGCATCTCAGTGTTGCTGATCTTCTGCATCCTCTTTATAGCCACTTTCAGACTATATACCTGCACTACTGTGCTGGTTGCATGACATTTCTCAGGATGATTTCCCTAATAGTGTCGACAATGAGCCATGCCTTCATAATGTGTGTTGAACCTGTATTGCTGCTGGGGATTTTCCTGTACTTCCTGCCTAATGAAACCATTGTCATCGAGACAGTAACGGAGGGGAAATCTCTCTAACGGAGTCCAGCAAAGCCAGACAGGGATTCTAGTCCCTCCCTGTTCTATCCAAAACTAAAATAAAAAGGTTTGGATGGACATACACTTTATTATGGGGCAAATTAAAAAGTATCTAAACCCCACATTACAAATTTATAGTGGAACTTTGCCCATAACAGTTTGATAACAATTAATGTTCTTTAACAAAGGAACATACATTCTTCATGAATAATTATGCTATCAAAATGAGTGTGTGCTGTAAATTACCTCCACCATTGTTTCTGTTTCTTCGTGCTGGAGGCCACTATTTTGTTGAGTCACTTCCGTGCTGGAACATCTCTTACTCTCCTTGGCCTCAAAAACTATAGTGTGCAGTTCCAGTCTTGATTGTTTGTCTTGGCTCAGCTAGAGAAAAAGCTTTATAGTGCTGAAGTTCACAAAGTGCCGATGAGGGATAAAGGAGAAAGAATCAGGGAGATAATTTAAGCCTTAATCCTTGTAAATTTAACTCTTTTGTGTCTCACTGGCAGCAGAGTTGGTCCTGTCACCTCCCCTGCTTTTCTTTTCTCCCTCCGTAATCTGTGTTTCCTCCAGCAACAGTAAATCTTGAAGTTGTCAGCTCATCCGCCTCTAGTGGCTCTGATTTTAGGCACAACACCAAGAATAGAGAAAAACTGAGTATGTGCAGAGCAGGGTGAGACTAGAGAGTGCATTACTAGAATTTTTTGTACTGATTTACAGAGCTATACCTGCAAAAGGGGCCAGCATGAAGTGATTTATCAGGACTTAATTTAGTGACTAAAGTTCACCTTTAATATATTACAGCTCACTAGTCCTTGGATGTAGTCACTTCTTCACTTTATGGATGTATTGATGAGACTAATACTTGTGTAGCACTACCCTCTTAGGGGCTGCTGGATTTGATTGGGTCCCCTTAAGCTTTACATGACCAGGCAACACACATTTTCCACCCTGATACTTTCAGAGTCAGTAAAACGTGAAATTATTTAGTTTTTATTAGGGGTTAAGAAATTGGATGGGGTCTATGGGATGCCCAAGGAACTGTAGAACTCGAGGACAACTTTTCTGAAACTATGTACAAAAATTTGGATTAGCAACAGTCTCTATGAGGGAGCACTAATGCCCCTTCAGTGTACCTCCTCAGACCCTAGATGATTCCCCCTCTTCACCTAACTGCACTGAGGGTATGCTTGAGCAAGGGGCTTACAATTAAGTAATCCCGGATGTAGTTGGGTTTTGCACCTGATCGCCCTCTCCCCTTATCTGGCCCAGGGGGTGTAGGAGTACTCACACTGTCCCATCCTGTCAGCGTGGTGGCTTGGTAGCTGCTTTCAGGCCTTTCACTGGGCTGGCTCCTTCCCTGCTGTTCAGGATGCCCTCCCTAGGAGACTTTAAGCAATGGAGATTCTCCTGTCCAGCAACCAGTCTGTAGGTAGGCTCTCCTTACCTGGGGCCACCTCCCAGGCTCCATACTCCAGACTTCTCTCAGTCCATTTTCCACCCGATTCCCCTCTCTCCCAAGGCTCTGTCATATTTGAGGGTTGCCCTGGTCACCTTGCCCAGCCTCCTGCCAGGGGATTGGCCAACGTCCCTCAAACATGCAGATCTGGGCTTCCTCCCCTTCTCCTCCCCTGCTTCAGAAAGTTCTCATGTTTCATGAAAGGTGGGAGGGCTTCAGAAGCCCTAACCTGTAGAACCTCCCAGCCTATACTGAGGTAAATGCCTGCCTCACTCCCAGGCTGACTCATCCCAGGCTGCTACTCAACCTCTGTCTAAAAAAAGAAAAAAAAAACCTTTCCGTTGCACCCACCAGTGACCACAACGGTTGTCACGTGCATTTTTTTCTGAAGTGGCAGGACTTAGTGAGCCATGGGAGAGAACGTGCAAGCCTGCTATTTTTACCCGAAATCATTGCTACAGTTACCAGAGTTACCATCATTCCTGTCAGATCCTACAATAAGAAATATATCAAGTGCCTATATCTTGTTGCTGTCCTCTTAAAGGAACAGTGCCGCCCTAATTTAGGATTCAGTTTCTGGACTCCCCCATCCATTACTCCTGGGCTTACAATGACACTTTTTAAAGAGCATTCCAATGCCATCTTGGAAGGATTAAAATGGGAATGAGACTTTTAGCTCTGGTTCACACCAGTGTGATTTCAAGCGCGACATAAAATTTACAAATCACACCTTAAGTTGCATCTAATGTATTTCTATGGCACTGTCTTAATCAGTGTCTTTATTTCAAAAATAGTTCCTGCACTACTTTTTTCCGATTTCATTGCACCCTGCATTGACTCCTGCTAAATAAAGTTGCAAGCCACAGTGAAATCAGAGGTACAAATCACACTGATCTGCAGCTTTGAAATCGCTCTACTTCAAGTGAAGTATCACGATTTCAAAGTTGCACTCAGTGTGCACCAGGGTTTAGACTCTGAATAAGTATAACCCATATTCCCCCCCCCCCATAGTTCAGAACCTAGGAGGTATGACTTTTACCCCCTTGAAGTAGGATTTGGGTACTTGGTGAGGTTGTACTTAGTAATACTCAGGTTGTTATCAATGTAACATATAATTTTGCCCTTTGTTTGTAACTGTTTACTGTTTCTGCTGTTATTGTTGCTTTGCTGAGTGTGTAACCCTAAGGGCTCATGTACACTGCGGCTCCTAAACGAGCGTTTTTCCCAGCAGCCCCTGAACTCTCCTTTATGTTTTCCTATGTGTCCATGTACACATAGTTGTTTACAGTAGTTTACTGGCAGTTGAGTTTACAGGCATTTTCTTGAAAGCTCAAAAATCGCATTCAGGAGTAGAGTTTACTGGAGTTTCAAACGCCAAAAGCTTGTAAATGCGCGTAAACGCTTATAAACTCGTGTAAACTTGTTTATGTGCATTGCGTGTTTTTTGGCTGGTCCATATCTAGGGCACAATTCACTAAGCGGCATCTTACCACATCCGAGTATGCGGTAGTATACCGCATAGCATTTAATAAAAAATATTTTAATTCACTAAAAAAGGCTACTAAAATACTGCATGAGTTATTTTATCAAGTTATGCGGTATTTTAGTAGTGAAAAGCATGCGTTGATGTTTCAGCTGTCAGTGGGATTCCCCACTGACAGCTGAATTTAAAAGAAAGAATTGCTGGCAATTAAAAAATAATAAAAAATGACGTGGGGTCCCCCCTCCCATCCATACCAAGCCCTTCGGGTCTGGTATGGATTTTGAGGGGAAGCCCCATTCCAAAATTTTTAAAGAATGCAGGTCAGGAAAGGGGGAGGGACAAGCGAGCGCCCCCCCCGAACCATACCACATGCTCTCAACATGGGGGAGTGCTTTGGGGTGGGGGGGTCCCCCCCAAAGCACCTTGACCCCATGTTGAGGGGGACAGGACCTCTTCACCACAACCCTGGGCTGTGGTTGTGGGGGTCTGTGGGCGGGGGGCTTATCAGAATCTGGAAGCCCCTTTTAGCAAGAGGATCACCAGACCCTGTCTCCCCATGTGAATGAGTATGGGGTACTACCCATTCCCCAAAAAAGAGTGTAGTGTGAAAAAAGACAGGAGACATTCTTTGAAAAGCCCTTTATTAAAAGAAGAAAGCTGTCATTAACTGACTGCATATGCAGCCACACTTCTGGCCTAAGGAAATCACATGATTTGTGACGACACGTGTAGGTGGAGCTGGGAGTTGCAGTGACAGAAAATGCAGTAAAACGCTGCAAAAAGGCATTTTTGGACTTTTTTTGAACAAAAAAAACTTTTCTTTGGTAAAAAATTGCTAAAAACCGCAAATGCGGAAACACATGGGAAAATGCCACTAAACACGGCAAAACTCCGCTAAACGCTAATGCAAACACGCTAAAAAAAAGCTAAAAAACTCACATTATTAACATGACTTTACACAGCTAACGTTATCAGCGTTATCAAAACGCCCAGTGTACATGAGGACGTAAGGGTAGATGTATTATAGACCTGAACAATGATTGCATCAGCTGTTGGAGGTGAGGGCAATAGTTGTATGGTGGTGATGGGTACTGAAGTGGTGGAAAAAGTGTGTCAAGTCACAAATGTATTCTAGACAAAGCACGGTAGTGTACATGAAAAAAAGTTGTAAGGGCGTATCATCGCATAAGACTTTGACATTTGAAGTGATTGCACACTAATAATACTATCTGGTTTATCAGTGTTTATTATAGTTTGATGATTTGAATGTTATATATTGCATATAATATGTATGTATGTATTTTTGCACATAGATGGCATGTCACATCACGTATGAATATTATCGCATGATAATTTGCTTGTATATATATTTTTTTCATATTAGTATTTTTTTTAAATTGGGACTTTTGTATTTAAAACACGTGTTTTAGGTTTGTAGTAGTGCGGCATCATTTTACTAAATACAATGGCATCAAGACAGGAACATTAGAAGGCCCATGCAAGAGTGGACCCTGGGCCTAGGAACACTAGAGTACATTGAAGAAGTCCTTTAACTGACGTAAGGAGTGCTACTTGTGGACAGTCTCCTGCCATGAGGATGCATCTTCCAGGGAGGTAAAAAAGGTCTCCCCATTCTGGGCCATCAGTTTAGTGGGAATAACATGCTATATTTCAGCACCTTAGCCCAGAGATCAGTTCAAATGGTATGGAATAACTTATGCTGTCATTGGATCTCCAGAAAGTAAATTGGGAAACTTAGTGTTTTCATAGTGGAGCTCTCCCACAGTGTGCACCTCCTTCAAGATGCTGTCTCAACCTAAATAATTCAGTAGTTTAAATATGAATGTTTGGGGGGGACCCAGGCAGGCCTTTACTTGGTGGTATGAGATGGGTGTGCTCAAATGCAAAGAATCATGAAAGCTTGACCTGAGGAAGCAGGGTGGTAAATAAGGATTCAGTGAAGGTTGAAGGATCAGATCAGTGGTGTGATCCCAAAAGGTGTCAAGGTCCCGCTGATCAGGCTGATGGCAGACTGGAGATGGTGAATTGTGATGGTAAGGGCTATCTGGCAGCAGGAAATAGCCTGCATGACCATCACGAAGTTGGCTGTATCCTGGAGAGCAGGATCAGAGGCCTCCATCTGTGTAGCTATCTAGTTGCAAATGGCGCTAGCTGGGTTTCCCTTCGGCGTGGTGAGTGGCTGGTGTCTCTCACAGGGCTTCTCCTCCTAGTCATGGTATGGTGTGAAGTCCAGGCAGCTCAGCTCTATGACCAATTACCTGCGGAACCTGGCAGCCTCCTATTGCTTTCAACGAGGCTGCCTGTCACAGCCAATCACAAGAAATGCTACTGAGGTTCTCGCATGTAATTGGACTACAGGTGCATTCTCAGGTGTGAATACACATTAAGCCCTGGATCACATACAGTATGTGAGTTCCTGCAGTCCGCGTTTTGCACAGGCACGAGAGCCCATTCATTTGAATGGACTCCCGTCCCCCGGGACATGCAGGGAAGAAGTCCCTGCACTTCTTCTGAAAACGCAGCCCGCACAGCAACTTTGGTTCCCAATACGGTTGCAATCTCAAGTGTGGGTCCGCATTCTTCTGTGCGGGTGGTGCGGCTGCACAGATTTTTGTGCGGATCCGCAGCTGCACCACCCACAGATATGTGAACCTAGCCTTAGTGACTAAGGGTTTGTACACCCTAGTGGCAGGCAATGCAGCTCCACCAAAAAGAAATCCATGCTCGTGTCATTTTGTTTTAACCCCCTAAATTCTGCACCACCGTGCTGCAACTGTGCATTCAATGTTGTTTTGGGGCAATGCAGTGTAGCCCAACTAATTTAAATGGGTTATACTTCCTACCACTTCCTTCCTGCCACCTTCCTAGCCACAAAACAAAGTATTGCAGCAGCAGTATATGTACATCCCGAGCTGCTGCCTCTGCAGCTATAGGGGGAGCACTTGGGGAACAGTAAAACCCTGTGGTTGAGCCTTAGTTTTACTGTCCCCCACACAAATAGAATAAACAATCCTTAAATGTTGTGACATTTGAGATAAGATTTCCTTCTGATGACCGTTTGTTCAAACAATGCTTCACTGTGGAATTCTTCAGAATTAGATATTTAATATCACTGTTAGTTGAGGCCTCATTTACACTTGTAGGTAGGGGGCAGTAAAAATGCCTTGTTGAGCTGCGTTTCTAGCAAGCCCAACTGCTGTAATCGAGACTAACAACGGTGTACATATGCCGTGGCTACATTGTTTGGCATCGTAGCGGCAAACTTGATCCCCAATTATACATTAGGTGGGCAGTACAGCCTACAAACACAACCCATTCAAATGAAAGGGGTGCCCCTCAATTGCATGCAATACATAGTTTGCAGTGTGATGATGCAGGGTTTAAACAGGTGTTGAGGAGGTGATATAACGCCTCCTCAATACCCATAAAATGCTCTGTGAAGAGTGATCTGAGCTTGCTGCATGTGTAAATGAGATTTAACTGAATAAAGAAAAAAACAGAAAAAAAAAATGGAAATGAATTTGATAAAAAAAATGGCAAAATGTTTATCAAACAAGAATTTAGCAAACTGTCATTTATTTAAAGTTTACTTATCTCTCTCTCTTTCTCCCCACCCTCTTTCTCCCCCTTTCCTCCCTCACTACCCCCTTTGCCCCCCCTTTCCTCTTTGGCCACACCCACTTTTGCGAACATAGCACGCAACCGGTCAAGTTCTAAAGTTGGGAGGTATGCACCAGCCATTTGATGTCTTTACAGTTCAGTTGAGAGCACAAGCAAATGACAGAGTTATCATTTACTGTATGTCTTGAATGAACTGTTTTGTGAAACTGTTAAAGTGATAGGTTTAGTTCCCCTTTAAAAATTCCTTCTTACTGCCTTTGTGTAATGTTAAAGTAATCTTTACTACTTTTCCTGTATTGTTTTAATGCAGTAATAGTAATTTCTTGCCCAACAGGCTTCCTTATACCAAGAAACGATATTAAAGACTGAAGGTAATAATATACAGGCAGTGGTTCTTAACCTTGTTGGAGGTACTGAACCCCACCAGTTTCATATGCGCATTCACCGAACCCTTCTTAATTGGAAAAATAAAATATGATTTTTAAAATTCAAAACATAGGTATATATTTAGGTATATATTTATACATAGGTGCACAAAATGAACAAAACCGTTAAGAACAAAGAACAAAACCATTAAAACATGATTTTCACACAAAAACAAAAACATAATAATGAATATTTACTGCACGAATCATATGAGTCGGGTGTGGGTCTTCACCTCCGCCGAACCCGTGAGACTGACTCACCGAACCCCTGGGGTTTGATCGAACCCAGGTTAAGAACCACTGTATACAGGTGTACCTCGGTTTAGGAACGCCTCAGTTAATGTAATTTTCGGTTTACGAATGAAAATCCATTAAAAATGTACAAATTTTTTTCACAATACGAAGTGTATATCATGCCAATTTTTAAATGCAATTGCCAGATTTTTTTTTCCTTCACTATGGCTCACAGAATTAGCTGTCACTTTCCCCGGAGCTAAAGGATACTTTGTTTCTTTTATCTCAGCAATCAAACTAAAAGGAAACAGTAGATATGGTGGTATAGCGCTAATACCATGTGATAATTGACATAAAAAATTAATAAAGGAGTCGATATTAAATGGGTGAATACACATATAATAATACACATAAATGGGTGAATCTGACATGTTGCGTCACTGGAGAAGTCACGTGTTATCGGGACGCAACATGTCGGACTAGAGCGTGGTGACGCAGTTACACGCCTCCAAAAAGGAGCCAAAGAGAGGGGGTGCCAATAGTGTAGTAAATTCTTGATATTTATTGAATAAATGTAGTAAAAGATAGTAGGGTGCAGGTACAATCAAAGTGCCAATGATTTTGGGATACACATTAGGTGCACCACTGTACACCTATATATTTATACATATAATTTGTGTATTCACCCATTTAATATCGAGTCCTTTGTTAATTTTTTATGTCAATTATCACATGGTATTAGTGCTAAACCACCATATCTACTTATGTTTCATCCATTCTAGTCTAGTTAGGTGTCAGCAGCTTCTTCGTTTTTATATCTTTGGCAGCGCATGAGTCCACCCCACTTTAAAAGGAAACATTGTTTCTTTTAACTCAGGGAAATAAACTAAAAGGAATTTTCTTTCTTTTAGATGGGGGGGAAGTGAGAGCTGATTCTCTGACCTATAGTGAAGAAAAAAAAGCCTGTAATTACGTTTAAAAACCGGCACTGACATATAGTGACAGCGACTTTTTTTTCACTTTTTTATGACCTCCGGAACTGATTAATTGGTTTTCAATGCATTCATATGGGAAAATGCATTTCGGTTTATAAATTTTTCACAATACGATACGTCCCGGAGGACGCATTAAATTCGTAAACCGAGGTACACCTATAACATTACTATATCAGGACATAATGGAGCACAGAGCAATACACAAAGTGCACTATACTGATCATCACTTCACTAGTTGAAAAAAATGATGTCAACTTAGCATAAAAATTTCATTTTTAAAAGAATCACCATGGTCCAGGTAAATGATTGGCATGTGTGTATTGGTTCTTTCATCTCTGTACTACAATCACTAAATGTTAATCGGGCTCAATGTGTTGCATAGAAGACATTGCAGGAATTGCATTTGTTATGTTTGATTTGCTGTATCACTAATCTTGCTCCTAAAATTATGGCCTGGAAGGAATGCATTACTTTGCAGCCATTGGGCATACAAAGTTTTAAAGCAAGGTTTCTTTTTTGTATATTTAGTTATTTTGAATGTCTCTGTAGTGTTATACAGTACATGCTGCGTATGCAGTTTTCTTATTCCAGATCCAAAGTACATCATACATTTCGGCTTTTCCAAATAAAAAAAAAATACCAATTTTGTCAGCTTGTTTTCAGTGCTGTGAGCTTATCTAGCAGAGGGGAGATGTGTTAGCTAAGGCCCCAAGCCCAAACTCTTTACGTGACTTTAGATTTTCTATTTCATCATTATTCAGTGCTGTATTCAGCATTTCACACATTTTAGGAGACTGTTAATTTGACAGTTTTCTTCTGTAGATTTCAACTAATCAAACAACAATTAAATTACATTGCCTGCTACTGGCAAAATTGTGATTACCATATTTGTAAAGTGAGAAAATAAACCACATTACAGTGCCATAGGACTCTGTATAGCTTATTTCATTAAACATATGTTTACTGTATTTCCATCTTATATATATCATCCAGTATTTTGAGCACACACCTGGAAAGAGTCTATGGTTCATCCGCGTGGCACAGCAATACAAAATGAAGTACACCTGTCTCCCACCAGAACCCACTCTCTCTCTGTGCTCTGTACTAGGCACCCCACAGTCTAACTACTTAGTAGCATCACTGCCTGTCACATAATTATTTCTGCTTTAAAATTCTGGTACTTCCAGGTATAGGGGAACATCTGGAACTCCCCTGCCTTCCTACAATGTGGTGCTTAGTACCTGACTTGCCATTTGCTTGGTCATAGCTTTGTCACACGGTGGAGGGGTTGGAGCCATGCCTATGCAATAATTGCAGAACAACAATGTGGGGATGACATTGGCATTACCCGTAAGCGAAAGCATCAGAGGTTACCTAGCACACAATTTGGGTGGTTGGCTTTGGAGGGTTTTTTGTTGGAGACAGGTTTCTTTTTGTGTATTCAGTCATTTTGAATGTTTTTGTAGTGATATACAGTATATGCTGCATTTGCAATTTTCTTATTCTAGAGACAAAGTACATCTTGTAGTTTGTACAATTTTGTCAGCTTGATTTCAGTGCTGTAAATTTAGCTAGCAGAGGGAAAATGTGTTAGTTGAGGCTCCAAGCTCAAATTCTGCTTTTCTTTACATGATGTTGTATTCAGCATTTTACACATTTTAGTAGACTGGTAATTTGACAGTTTTCTTCTGTGGATTTAAGCTAATCAAACAACAATTAAATTACATTCCTTGCATCGGGCAAAATTGTGATTACCATATTTGTAAAGTGAGAAAATAAACTATATTACAGCACCTTAGGACTTTGCATAACTTATTCCATTAAGCATTTATTCACTGTATCTCCATCTTTTATATATCTGTAGTACCCTCCTACATAAGTGCTAGGATTAGTTAGATTTAGTGCTTGCTCACTGTGGTCAGTGGAGCTGCGTGTGTTTTTGTTAGGTATATTTAGTTTGCCTCACTGTAATCAGTGTGGTTGCAATTGTCTGTCAGGCAAATGTAGCTTTGCTCACTGTATCCAGTGCAGCTGATTAATTATGTCGCTTCAGTGCTCTCAGCTGCTGCTAAACTGATAGCTCTCTCACTGTTTTCCAGACAGCTGTAGAATTTTTTGGAACATAGGTGTAAAGTTATGCAGATGGCAGAATTAATATTTATTTGACCTGGCCAATCCCAGGAAGCAGGGCCCTGAAGAATTCTGGGTAACTGCATAAATACTCTGAGAGACTGGGCTCCCGGCTTTTTCTGCTGAAGATCAGTCCAGCTTGAAGGGTGGCTGCCCTCCAAAGCAACACTGCCATGTGCTCGTTGTTTGAGAGGCCTGAGTTGAGCGACCTGAGGGCCTGGCTGCTGAAACTACAGAGAGCTGACTGAAGGGGCTGTCTACTGAAGATCTAATCTAGTAGCACTGGAGAAGGGTGTAGCTTGGAAGTTGGAAGGAGGCAACCAACTGTTCCTGGACATTCTGTGTGTTAGTCTTGGTGCACTTCCTTGCACCTTTTGAAATAAGATCAGGGGTCCAATATCTGGGGGTATGACCTCATACGGGTGGAAAGTCACTGAATGACAGGAAGGATCAACTAACCACAAGAGCGCTCACCAGCACCCTCGTAGTTCATTGAGGGCTACAAGCCCTCAGCCGCTGACAGTACTTGTAGCTCATTAACTCACAGAACTGTGTGAATAAATGATGCAGCCGCGTGGGCATGGCTGCTCTATTTTTTAATTCTAACAGCGTGTGCGGGGAGAAGATCCCCCACCCTCTGTCACAGGGAGTGGGAATCAGGAGTAGAGAAGGCAGGAACTGAAACATGTTGCATATTCCACCCTAAATACACGTGAAACATGTAACATGTTCTAAAAATTATCCTTAGAAGTTAAAGTAACTGGTCTGTAGTTTCTTGTAGTTACTTGGTAAAGGCTTTGATTCCTTAAATATAGGCACCACATTGGCCTAAGCTAGCCTTTCTCAACCAAGGTGCCCAGGCATCCTGGGGTGCCTTGAGGTTCCTTCAGGGGTGCCTTGGCAAAATGTCTAAAATTGCCCAAAATTTATACACAAGCCAGCGGGTGGAACAAGCCTGCCGTTTCATTACAGAACACCACAGGTTTTCATTGTGCACCATTGCGACCTTCTAGCCACCTGCGTCCTGACAACCAATGACATCTTCAGTTGATAAGGAGGATGTCGGCTGCCTGCACAGCATCCTAGTTTGACCCTCCCCTGCCCCTCTCCATCAGTGCTGGGGTCACATTAGCTCAGTGATGGGAGAAAAACTGAGAGACAGAGAAACATTGGAATACTAGTCAGTACCAGTGTGCAAAAGTGTATTTGCTTTTGAAAAATAAATTACCTCCATCGTTGGGTGTCCTACATGTATGCATGTTGCTGCATTATATAAAACTATTAGAATAACTTTTCACATTTTAGAATGGGGTGCCTCAAGACTGTCCATAATTTTAAATGGTGCCTTGGGACTGTCCATAATTTTAAAGGGTGCCTTCACTGAAAAAAAGATTGAGAAACACTGGTCTAAGTAGTGGTTCCTCTCAAGTAATTAAAAAGTCAATAAAAACAGGAACAGTGGCTTTGAAATAAAAGAGCTAAACTCTTTGAGGTGTCCAAGTGCTTTATTTACTTTTATTTTGTCTAAATGTTTCTGGACCATACTAGTTTTGAGCCATTGTGGTTCATTTTGGGCTATGTCAATATTATCTTCATTGTGAACTTGAACTACCCCATTTTCCTTTGTAAACACAGGGCTGGAGAAGGTATTTAAATTGATTGTAAATCCTTACCTTGTAAAACAACCAATTCAGTTTAAAATAGAAATGAAAGGCAAACCATTTGTGTATAGATATAAAATTATAAATTTAAATTTATAAATACACTTTTTTCCTTTTTTATAAGTCATCACATTCCCTCTGTTCTCAGCTGCATAAGAGCTAGTGGAGGAGAAACAACATTACACTGATCTTCCCAGTGAATGGCTGTGTAGAGGGGGCATGTTAGGACAAGTTTGATCAGTGTAGGAGAGCAAGCGCAGTTCCCAGCATAGCTAGAGAACTGACCACGGTGTGTTCTCCTATTTAGTGTGGTCAATTTTTAATAGGAAAGCAGAGGGTCTGGAAGGAACACCAGGGATTTCACACAAAGGAAGCAATACAAAGAGAACAAGTATATAGTATAGCACTGTGACCCAAAAAGTCAAAATTAGACACCACTCAGGTAGGAAGGTGAAGTCCAAACTAGACCTGTGTGAGTGCTGGCAGGGATAGGGAGCTCATCCTAGCTCCAAGCTGCAGAAATTTCAGAAGGAAAGATCAATAAGCTACACATCAAAATCAAGTGTTTTTATCTTTCCAGTATGTGCTTGTTGTTTACATTAAATGCAATCATGTGCTACCCACGTGTTCCTATTTTTGAACATTAATAATAAGCTCCTCAATGTTTGAGATTAACAGGTGCTGCAGAGTACTATAACTGGTGAGGGCTTCTACTGCACCAGAGCCATTACTCCAGTTAATTTCAGCATAGTTAAATTACCCATTATTATTAGAGATGAGCGAATTATTCAAAAATTCGATTCGGCTGATTCGCCGAATTTGCGGGAGAAATTCGATTCGATGCGAATTTATTTGCCGCAAATTTAACTTATTAAAAGGGTTTCTAGGCTTCAGAGAGCCTTTATATTAGTGCAGAACACTGTACCTTTAATTTAAATGCCCTTGGAGCCTGCTGGGGAAGAGAAATAATACTGTCAGTCAGTATGACATGCAGATGAGTGCCGTCGATCTTAGAATCACCGCACACTTCACTCATTTGGGCAGTCACGGGGCACGACAAAGAAGAAGAAGAAGAAGAAGAAGAATGAAAAGAAGAATGAAAAGAAGAAGAAGAAGAAGAATGAAAAGAAGAAGAAGAAGAATGAAAAGAAGAATGAAAAGAAGAAGAATGAAAAGAAGGAGAAGAATAAAAAGAAGAAGAATGAAAAGAAGAATGAGAAGAAGAATGAAAAGAAAAATGAGAAGAATGAAAAGAAGAATGAAAAGAAGAAGAAGAAGAATGAAAAGAAGAAGAAGAAGAATGAGAAGAAGAATGAAAAGAAGAATGAAGAGAAGAATGAAAAGAAGAATGAAAAGAAGAAGAAGAAGAATGAAAAGAAGAAGAAGAATGAAAAGAAGAAGAATGAAAAGAAGAATGAAAAGAAGAAGAAGAAGAATGAAAAGAAGAAGAAGAATGAAAAGAAGAAGAAGAAGAATGAAAAGAAGAAGAAGAAGAATGAAAAGAAGAAGAAGGAAAAGAAGAATGAAAAGAAGAAGAAGAAGAATGAAAAGAAGAAGAAGGAAAAGAAGAAGAAGAATGAAAAGAAGAATGAAAAGAAGAAGAAGAATGAAAAGAAGAAGAAGAAGAATGAAAAGAAGAATGAAAAGAAGAAGAATGAAAAGAAGAAGAAGAAGAATGAAAAGAAGAAGAAGAATTAAAAGAAGAATGAGAAGAATGAGAAGAATGAAAAGAAGAATGAGAAGAATGAAAAGAAGAATGAAAAGAATGAAAAGAAGAATGAAAAGAATGAGAAGAAGAATGAAAAGAAGAATGAAAAGAAGAGGAAGAAGAATGAAAAGAAGAATGAAAAGAAGAAGAAGAGGAATGAAAAGAAGAAGAATGAAAAGAAGAATGAAAAGAAGAAGAAGAAGAAGAATGAAAAGAAGAAGAAGAAGAATGAAAAGAAGAAGAAGAAGAATGAAAAGAAGAAGAAGAAGAATGAAAAGAAGAAGAATGAAAAGAAGAATGAAAAGAAGAAGAAGAATGAAAAGAAGAAGAAGAAGAATGAAAAGAAGAATGAAAAGAAGAAGAAGAAGAATGAAAAGAAGAAGAATGAAAAGAAGAATGAAAAGAAGAAGAAGAAGAATGAAAAGAAGAAGAAGAATTAAAAGAAGAATGAGAAGAATGAAAAGAAGAATGAAAAGAATGAAAAGAAGAATGAAAAGAAGAAGAATGAAAAGAAGAAGAAGAAGAATGAAAAGAAGAAGAAGAAGAATGAAAAGAAGAATGAAAAGAAGAGGAAGAAGAATGAAAAGAAGAATGAAAAGAAGAGGAATGAAAAGAAGAAGAATGAAAAGAAGAATGAAAAGAAGAAGAAGAAGAATGAAAAGAAGAAGAAGAAGAAGAATGAAAAGAAGAATGAAAAGAAGAAGAAGAAGAATGAAAAGAAGAAGAATGAAAAGAAGAATGAGAAGAATGAAAAGAAGAATGAAAAGAAGAATGAGAAGAATGAAAAGAAGAATGAAAAGAAGAATGAAAAGAAGAATGAAAAGAAGAATGAAAAGAATGAAAAGAAGAATGAAAAGAAGAATGAAAAGAATGAAAAGAAGAAGAAGAAGAATGAAAAGAAGAAGAAGAAGAATGAAAAGAAGAATGAAAAGAAGAGGAAGAAGAATGAAAAGAAGAATGAAAAGAAGAAGAAGAGGAATGAAAAGAAGAAGAAGAAGAATGAAAAGAAGAATGAAAAGAAGAAGAAGAAGAATGAAAAGAAGAAGAAGAATGAAAAGAAGAAGTATTCCAGTACAGCAAAAAGTGTATCTGCAGAGAGCTCCGCTATTTCTGACAGTTCTCTGACAGTTCCTTCACATTTACAGCGGTTGAAACATTGTATCTATTTATTTCCGAATAAAAACATCTGTATCCTAAATGGAAACAAATAGATACAATGTTTTAACCGCTGTAAATGAACTGTCAGAACTGTCAGAGAACTGTCAGAAATAGCGGAGCTCTCTGCAGTGACACTTTTGCCGGCTGATCGGGAAAAATTCGATTCGTGCACCCGAAGTTTGCTAAAATTCGGATTCGATGCGAATCGAATTTTTCCTAATATTCGAAACGAATTCCACTTCGCCAAGTTCGATTCGCTCATCTCTAATTATTATCACTGTCCCAGCCCTTGCAGTCCTTTCTATCTGTGCAATGAGTTGAGTCTCCATCTTTTTACATTTGCACTGGGTGATGTATAACAAACTTCAATGATTAACTTTAAAGTAAGCTAACCCATATGCAGCTCCACCTATAATGCTGCAGCAATCCATCACGCTCTTCATCAACAAGATCCTCTTTCAAAATAATTCCAATTAAACCTGCGTTTAGGAGAAAAAATTAAAAGGACAATACTGCTAAAATATACAAATCTGCAACAATCACTGCAGCTGCCATATAATATATATACACTCACCAGCCAGTTTGTTAGGTACACCTGTTCAGTTGCTTGGTAACACAAATTGCTAATCAGCCAATCACAGGGCAGCAACTCAATGCATTTAGGCATCTAGACATGGTGAAGATGACTTGCTGAAGTTAAAACCGAGCATCGGAACTCATTACAACCAAGGTATGCAGAATACCATCTATGAACGCACAACACATCGAACCTTGAAGCAGATGGGCTAAAGCAGGAGAAGACCACACCGGGTGCCACCCCTGTAAGCTAAGAACAGGACCTAGTCCATTTTGCGGAAATGTCATTGCAACAACTCAAAATGCTACTCAGTAGTTTGTATGGCCCCCACGTGCTTGTATGCATGCCTGACAATGTCGGGGCATGCTCCTAATGAGACGACGGATGGTGTCCTAGGATATTTCCTCCTAGATCTGAACCAGGGCATCACTGAGCTCCTGGACAGTCTGAGGTGCAACCTAGCGGTGCCCGAAACATTATATCCCAAAGGTGTTCCATTGGATTTAGGTCAGGCGAGCATGGGGCCATTCAATGGTATCTATTCCTTTATCCTTCAGGAACTGCCTGCATACTCTCACCACATGAGGCCAGGCATTGTTGTGCACAAGGAGGAACCCAGGACCCACTGCACCAGCGTAAGGTCTGACAATGGGTTCAAGGATTTCATCCCGATACCTAACAGCAGTCAGGGTGCTATTGTCTAGCCTGTGGATGTCTGTGTGTCCCTCCATGGATATGCCTCCCCAGACCATCAATGGACCAGCACCAAAACAGTCATGCTGAATGATGTTACAGGCAGCATAACATTCTCCACGGCTTCTCCAGACCCTTTCACGTCTGTCACATGTGCTCAAGGTGTACCTGCTCTCATCTGTGAAAAGCACAGTTTTCCAGTGGCGGATCTGCCAATTCTGGTGTTCAATGTTAAATGCCAATCAAGCTCTATGGTGCCGGGCAGTGAGCACAAGGCCCACTAGAGGACATCGGGCCCTCAGGCCACCCTCATGAAGTCTGTATCTGATTGTTTGGTCAGAGACATTCCCACCAGTGGCCTGCTGGAGGTCATTTTGTAGGGCTCTGGCAGTGCTCATGTCAGGAATGGACTTGCCAGTAATGGTGGGACTCGCCTGCCTTGTGGGCTGCAGTACCAGGGCTGGCCAGCGGGTGCTCTCAGCAATCAGAGACTCAACCCTGCAGCCAGCCAAACACCTGAAGCTGATTATGCAGGTGTATTTAAGGGATAGCCAGACCTGCAGTCTGTGCCTTGGTGTGTGTGTTTTTCCATGGGCCCCTGTATCTTGTAACCTGCGTTCCTGTTCCTGTTTCTGTTTCTGCCTCTGCCTGACTTGTTGCCGACCCGGTCTGATCCTGACCTCTGCTGACTTCTCCTGTTTTGATCCCTGGCTTGTGACCCTGACTATTCTCTCCGCCTGCTCCTCCTGTACCTACCTGCCCAATAGTTATTGACCCGGCCTGCCTGATTACGTTGTGCTCTATATGTGTATGTACCTGTGTATCTGTATCAGTTTAGGTTTGGGTTTGTTTCACCTTGTTGTATGTATTTGTGTTAGCTTGGGGTTTGGTGCACTGCGTTTATGTTTGTATTGTTAGTCTTTAATAATTTGTCTTATTGTTTATAACATATCTGAAGCCTGCGTTTCCCTGCGTCAGTTCACATACCTCTGGTCATACCTGGAGCCCTGACAGCTCATCCTGTTCTTCCTTGCACAAAGGAGCAGATACCGGTCCTGCTGATGGGTTAAGCACTTTCTACGGCCCTGTCCAGCTGTTCTAGAGTAACTAATTAGATATATATCCTCCTTATACCCTCAAAAAGTTAATACTTTCCACCCTAGAAAGTGTTAAATATATAAAAAAACCTTTTTGTGATGCAATAAATCCCAAATTAAATTCAAAATCCTAAATATAACAAATAATATAATATAGATACACCAAATCAAAATAGTTCAATGTGAAATCCAAAAATATGTCCAAAATACGTCCAAAATAAGTCCAATACAGTGTCCAAATTTCAATCTTTTTTTCTCCAAACTGTGAAAATTATTCCTCCAAACAAGTACCTCGAGAAATAAAAATAAACAATCTAGTGCAATTCAATAAATTAAAGAAAATCACCCCGTGAGACTCCACACTTCACTGCAAAAATGTATCAATTTGTGAGAAAAGAAAAAAAAAATATATATATATATATTTGAATTAAATTATACCAATCTTATTTTGTAATAGTGCAAAAACACATCAATCCAAAGTGTACACACTCTGTGATCACTGCTACACAGTGAATACCTTCAACCACCACACAATAGTACCAAATACTATTACCCTCTGTGAATGTTATGAAAGCTCTACCAACATTATGGATCAGTAATCCTCCAACGATCTTCTTCAAGAATATTTTCCAGGTCCTCAGAAAAATAAATGGTCTTAGGAGCAGTATTCAAAACATAGGGATAACATTTATTAGTAACTCACACTTAAAATTCCGATTATCAGCTCCAGCCATGGTTTCTGTCTGCTAAACAAACATTTCCTCCACCATGTGTTTTGATAACCTAAAAAATGGCCGCAGCGACACTTCCGGTCTGCGTACGTGCGTCCTGACGTCACTCCTTTAACGCGTTTCGTCACTTCCGGACTTCATCTGAAAGGTGATCCTTTCAGATGGAGTCCGGAAGTGACGAAACGCGTTAAAGGAGTGACGTCAGGACGCACGTATGCAGACCGGAAGTGTCGCTGCGGCCATTTTTTAGGTTATCAAAACACATGGTGGAGGAAATGTTTGTTTAGCAGACAGAAACCATGGCTGGAGCTGATAATCGGAATTTTAAGTGTGAGTTACTAATAAATGTTATCCCTATGTTTTGAATACTGCTCCTAAGACCATTTATTTTTCTGAGGACCTGGAAAATATTCTTGAAGAAGATCGTTGGAGGATTACTGATCCATAATGTTGGTAGAGCTTTCATAACATTCACAGAGGGTAATAGTATTTGGTACTATTGTGTGGTGGTTGAAGGTATTCACTGTGTAGCAGTGATCACAGAGTGTGTACACTTTGGATTGATGTGTTTTTGCACTATTACAAAATAAGATTGGTATAATTTAATTCAAATATATATATATTTTTTTTTTTTTTTCTTTTCTCACAAATTGATAAATTTTTGCAGTGAAGTGTGGAGTCTCACGGGGTGATTTTCTTTAATTTATTGAATTGCACTAGATTGTTTATTTTTATTTCTCGAGGTACTTGTTTGGAGGAATAATTTTCACAGTTTGGAGAAAAAAAGATTGAAATTTGGACACTGTATTGGACTTATTTTAGACGTATTTTGGACATATTTTTGGATTTCCCATTGGACTATTTTGATTTGGTGTATCTATATTATATTATTTGTTATATTTAGGATTTTGAATTTAGTTCTAGAGTAACTGCCTGTCTCCTGGAATCTCCTCCATGCTCTTGAGACTGTGCTGGGAGACACAGAAAAACTTCTGGCAATGGCACGTATTGATGTGCCATACTGGAGTTGGACTGCCTGTGCAAACTCTGTAGGGTCCATGTATCGCCTCATGCTACTAGTAGTGACACTGACCCTAGCCAAATGCAAAACTAGTGAAAAATAGTCAGAAAAGATAAGTAGGGGGAAAAATGTCTGTGGCCTCCACCTCTAAAACCATTCCTGTTTTGGGGTTGTCTCATTGTTGCCCATCTAGTGTACCTGTTGTTAATTTCATTAACACCAAAGCAGCTGAAACTGATTAACAACAACCCCCCCCCGCTACGTAACTAACCACAATCAATATCCGAGGAGTTTAAATGACTTGATGCTATACTCTGATTAAAAAGTGTTCCTTTAATTTTTTTGAGCAGTGTATAATCAGCATAAAGCATTTATATCAATCCAAAGGCACCTGGTGGTCCAGGTACATTACTCCTCCATCATCTTTTGCTATCACATACATACAATACATAAAAAGGAGAGAACAGTTCCTATAGTGTAATATGTTTAAAAACACCTCTTTATTAAAATTAAAAAGCCACTCACAAATGATATTCAATAGAGGCTTATGGCATACACTATGTGCCCAAAAAAAACAAAAATTAAAATTAAAATAATGAAAAACCTGTGTTCTATGTCATTCAAACCAAATTTTTGTTAGATAAAGGTAAATTAAATAGAAACTGCTGCAACGTCCATACTTGAATACCAAATATGTACAGAATCAATTCCAAATAGGTGCGCTGTCTCTTTACATAAACCTCATAAAGTGCCGTAAGTGCTCAAAGAAATAAACATTTTTTTTAAACATATAAAATAGTCTAATAAACTTTATGCAAAAACAATTCATGTAAGAAGCAATTCATATAAAACATCCCTGAAGACATGACCTATCACAAAACATTTGGAAGTGCCTAAATTCAAGTTCATGGCAGGGCCTGTTCGTGATCACACACCGTAGGTCGGGCGACGGCGCTGTATGCGGATGTCTGATGTAATGGAATCTCTAAAAGTTTATTGCTGCTAATAAATCCTGCACCTTTTGAAATGTACCGGGCCATTGAGTATTTCTATTATTCTCTTTAAGTGACCCATGCATCCTCCAATGGCGGTTGACTGAAGTTTGAAGCCATTGTGAGGGCCACCTGGTGAAATAGGCTGCGGCTGCCGTGGAGCTAGGTGATTGCTTCTGGGACTGAGGAGAGACTTTTTTTAATGCTGTTTTTCACCTCTTATAATCTGGAGGTTAAAACATATGATAAAGAGTGAACACTTGTGGTGGTGGAATCACATTGGGAGGTTTATTGTAGCACCAGGAGTGCCGGTGATATACAGTATGTTTAAAGCATAAAGATTGCACCATCATTTTGGCGCTGTGGCTTATGATATTTGTATGAACTATTGGACTGTTATGTATTGAACATTTATATGAATTTGGTTGCACAGGGTTTATATATTTATCATTAATTGCACTTGAACACTTTTGTATGAAAAGGTTTGCACATGATTTTTGCATGAAAAGGTTTACTCATGATGTTTTATATGAATTGCTTCTTAAATGAATTGTTTTTGCATAATGTTTGTTTATTTTGTGCATGATTTTTGAACAAAATCTATATTTCTCTCAGCACTAGAGGCACTTTATGAGGTTTTGTATTTAAGGAGATGGCACATCTACTTGGACTTATTTATATACTATGTGCCACCAGATATACAGTAGTGGTGCTATAGGCACATTTTACCCACTCTGCAACTCTCAGTTGCTTCCGTTTCATCACTTTCAGTTCCAGCTCTAACATCACATCCAATTGCTGCATAGCCAATACAGTTATGCAATTGTAATTTTTTATCTGCCAAATCAACACCTCGAAGACTGGTCCACAGGCACTGTCCTACTAGATGGGAACTTTAACATCACCATTGAGCCTCTACTGAACACCTCCATCACCAGATCCAATACTCCCTATAGCCAAGTGAACACTATTAAGAAACATCTTTTATGTGATTAGATCATAGACATCTGGCAGATCCTCCACCCTCATGATTAAAATGATACCTTAGTTTCTGCCACAAACCAGTTCTATAGCAATATATGATTTCAAATGAAAATTCTCCTTAGGTGTTTATCAGCATAGCAGCAAGAACAGCCAGTCCCTTGCCTGATCCCTACATTCGCGCATCACCCAAACGTATATTCCCTCCATTAAAAGCTCATCTGATGAACTTATATTCTCCCCACCACACATTCTTCAAATGTTTAGACTGGTCCTTTGATGAATATATGACTGATATAGCAATTCCTCTACTAGACTCTGCCACTAGAGACGCCCTTGACTCCCCTTTCACAAAAGAGTAAGGCAGGCCATACATTATACAATTCTGTCTATTCAATGTCTATTTAATTTCCTTTAGATTTACCTTCAACCATGTAGTACAGGGACCCTGCCTGATTGCATACAAATTGAAAGTGTTTAGATTTAACCTCATAGTAAATAAGAATAGAGAAGTGATGAAATTGTGAGGTGTTGATTTGGCAGATAAAAAATTACAATTGCATAACTGTATTGGCTACGCAGCAATTGGATGTGATGTTAGAGCTGGAACTGAGAGTAATGAACCGGAAGCAGCTTAGAGTTGCGAAGTGGGTAAGATGTGGATATAGCACCACTACCAGGGGCGGACTGACCATTTGGAAATTCGGGCATTGCCCGAGGGCCTGGGGTCAGTAGGGGGCCCCATGAGATGCCCCTGGTACCTTTTTCATAGGCTTTTTTGAGTTTGGGCAAGGACACAGGGGCGCCATGATCCCCAATTGCCCAGGGGCCCCATGAGTTGTCAGTCCGCCCCTGACCACTACTGTATATCTGGTGGCACATACTATATAAATAAGTCCAAGTAGGTGTGCTGTCTCTTTAAATACAAAACCTTATAAAGTGCCTCAAGTGCTCAGAGAAATATAGATTTTTTTTTTTTTCAAAAATCATGCACAAAATAAACAAACATTATGCAAAAACAATTCATGTAAGAAGCAATTCATATAAAACATCATGAGTAAACCTTTTCATGCAAAAATCATGTGCAAACCTTTTCATAAAAAAGTGTTCAAGTGCAATTAATGATAAATATATAAACCTGTGCAACCAAATTCATATAAATGTTCGATGCATATCAGTCCAAAAGTTCATATAAATGTCATAAGCCCCAGTCCCAAAATGATGGTGCAATCTTTATGCTTTATACATACTGTATATCACAATGAAAACCTCTGACTTTTTGTAACTAAAAGGCATTCTTGATCCACACACTGGCTTGTGTACAATTTTTAGGCAATTTATAAGCATTTTGCCAAGGCACCCCTGAAACCCCAGGGTGTCTGGGCACCCTGGTTGAAAAAGGCTGCTATAAAGGACTGCTTACTCCTTTTCTTCTCCTACTCCTTTTCAATTCTGTTTCTACAAATAATCTATTCCCCGTTCAATCATTGGAGGTCCATATATTTCTTATCCCAAAACTAGAAAAGTGCCATTTCCTTTGTTCCAATGATCACCCAGTTTCATTAATAGAGGTACATCTTAATCTATATGCTGTAAACCCCTCCTCCCACAACTCATTTACCTACACCAATTGTATTTGTCCTGGGCCGCAAGGCCAATAACAACAACAAAAAAAGAATCCTACTGACATACCATGTCCAAACCATATCTGTTTATGCCAAAAGTGCATTCAACAGTCAGTTGGCCCTTTCTCCAATGCACTCTAATGCAATTAGGTTTAGACCCATTGTCTACATAAAATATGAGCATTCTACTTGCTGCCTTCAGAAAGTATTCAAGTCAGTGGCACTTTATCTTTAAGGTTCACCATCACCAATTGCACCAGGCATCCCCCCTTTTATACACTCTGACCATGGAGCACCTGGCCAGTGTTTTCAGGAACAACCCCTGTATCTCAGACATTCAGCTATGTTCCCAACATACTAGACTATCACTATTTGCAGATGACCTTTTAATTTATGTCATCAACCTTCACATGACCATGACCTATCTCATACAGGAATTTAGGCACTTCCAAATGTTTAGCAACTTTAAAGTGAATTATCCCAAATCTGAAATGTTAAAATCTTCTCATCTGCCTCAGCAGGATACTCTCCTCCACCAAGATTTCCCATTTAAGAAAAGTCCATGGTCCCTAAAATGCTTAAGGATCTATGATGAGCTGATTTCTCTCAGCTCTGTGGCTTAAACTACACTCCCCTTCTAAAAATAAAAACTCTCAGATTTGTAATCCTATAACCTCTATTCATGGTTCAATGAATAGAACTTTGATATTCACTCCCCAACTAGTTTGAATCAAAGAATAGGAGCAACACACACGCACACGCACACGCACGCACGCACGCACGCACGCGCACACACACACACACACACACACACACACACACACTTTATTCATCCTATAGGACACGGTTGTCCATAAACTCTGGATTTCTTGCAACACAGGCCCATGGCTCTGGAAACCTTTTTTTCTCTTTGCCCTGCCCTGGTCAAACTTTCTGGTTTGGGAGAGAACAGCCCATCAGTGCCTATTTCAGATCCTAGGGCAAGGATTACTCCCACCCCTCCAGACTATCCTTGTGCATCCCTTCCACTCTCCAATCCCTTTGACTTCTCCCGATACATTATCTCTCTTTTCTATATGTTATATTTCTCTCATGCATTCACCTTAAATACAAAAAAATGGTTGACAGACTTTAACATCTCTCTGATACACAAGGACTGGGACAAGGCATTTATTCTTACACACAGCTTATTTCTGGTGACAAAAGACCAAGGAACTAACTTCAAGATCCTCACCAGTTGGTAAAGATGCCCAGTACTTTTCACCAAATATTATTTTGCTTGGTCCCAGTCTAGTGTTGTCACAATTGTCTAGTAACCATGTCACATATCTGGTGATCTTCTACACCCATTAAAAAATGTTGGGACACAACCCTTACACCATACCCCAGGACCACAGTAACTACTGTTCCCAATACTCCCCAGGTTGTATTGCTGTTCATGTTGCCAGGCCCCAATAAAAGTACTAAAAGGCATTTTATGACACTTTCTCATTGCAGTCTGCACTATTATTCCATGCCATTAGCACTCACCTTATCTGGCTCCAGATATATAACATACTAAGAATTACAGTGAATACTCCTCTGTACTGGCTATAATATATTTCTGTGACAAGCTA
Source organism: Staurois parvus (assembly GCF_062004578.1). Classification (NCBI taxonomy): domain Eukaryota; kingdom Metazoa; phylum Chordata; class Amphibia; order Anura; family Ranidae; genus Staurois; species Staurois parvus. The sequence continues at coordinate 7,900,933 of NW_028317886.1, forward strand.
GGATCTTTTGCCTGTGTTGCCATTGTTGCTCCACAATACTTTCACCATGTATTGATTGTACCCCTCCCCTTGACATGTGTATCCCCTATTTCTCAATTTTCAACTGGAAAAAATAGCTTTAATAAAGTATACTAACCTCTAATGTTCTAGGGTATAATTCTTTGGTGTGTTGCCTACTTGACTTTTGTTGCTGGTTCCAATTATATGTTGTAATCCACACAAAGAGAAGTCTTACTCACAGCATTGCAATAAATTAAACTATTGTGAGTTCTTAAATCTGCCTTGATGTACGCCTCTTGCAGTCTCTTGTACTAGTCTGGGAGAGGAAGGAGAAAGTCTCCTGCTGCTGTATCAACATCTGTTCAAAGTCTGAAGGCAGGAAAGCTGGCCAAGCTGGACTACATACCTAGATTCACGAAAAGTGGGGTCACCAACATAGTGGGGCTGTTTGATAGGGGTGTTTAAATATTAACATAGACTAAGCAGTATTACAAATACTTTGGTAAATTAGGGAATCTTTCATATATATCTGTGAATGCAACTGTTTTCCTTAAGTTCAGCTTTAATGTTACAAGGTGCAGGCAACAATTTGCAGAGAAACCCTTTTTAATAGCTTTAAAAATTAGTCCTTGGGCCGAAACACTGCCTTTACACAGTGGAATGAAGTCAAATGAAAAAGACTCACTGGTGGGCCTGTCACTTCCTCTGCATGACATATCATAATTCTTTAAAAACTATTTTCTAGGGAAATTATCGCTTCTGACAGAGAGACCTAAGAGGTTTTTTTATTTAACTGTCCAATAAATATTATCAGCCCAAATTCTCAGTAATTATCTGAATTTTAAAGGCATAAAATTATAACATTGAAATGGTGCATAAATAATAACAATTATAGTACTTTTAAACTAGTTATACATTGAAAAGATTTTGTGCCTCATTGCTCTATAGAGATTTACTTGTTCTCACTTATTTTTGTCTTTGAGCCCCAGTCTGTGCATCTGACAAGGCGGCATTTGTGTCTAGAAGTGATGATTTAATCACTCTGTCAAAATAAGATGAAAGAGCTGTCTAAAATTGATAGGATAAAAGGGTGTCAAAATTACTTGTAAAGATGTATTTCTGTGTGTTACAATGGTGACTTTTTTTTCTTTGGGGAATTTTGAAATAAACGTGAAAAGAATTAAACACAGCAAGTTGTTGGCAGATTAACCAAAATTCACAATTGAAAAGATGGGTCATAGATGCTAGGATATTAGAGTAGAACAAAAAAAACTGCAAAGCATGGGGCAAAGTTCTGCAACATGGAGCTAGTCTGCTCATAAAAAATAATTGGTTTCTTTTTAGTTGAGAGTTTGTCAAATAATTTTTTGTGTGCTTCGTGCTTCCTGTGCATGCCGTGGCTACTGGTTTCCACCAACAACTAGACAGCCACAAGTCAACCAACAGATATACAAATTGTATAATAAATTATATATTGAGATCATATTTACCTTAGCATGGGTTCACTTTAAATTACTTATTAGTTTCCTAATCTGATTGGGTATCTGAACTTAAAACAAAAAAAACAGATTCATATGAAAATTACTCCTATAGTAAATCAGACCCTATGCAGTAAAATCCTGAAAGATGTAGAGATATATCTACAGGCACAGACATACCAGAAAGACTGTTTTCTAATATGTTTAATTTTAGTAAGGCTACGGGCTCCTTTAGGGCTCATTTACACATGTGACAACGACTTTCATGTCCCTGAAAAAGTTCTGCTTTCAAATAGCTTTTCAGAGGCATTTGACAGATGGTGAGGAGGTTATTTGTCACCCCATGTTTTAACCCCCTAAATGCCTAACTACCATGGAGTAGTGCAGCGTGGCTCCATTTGTTGAAACAAAGCATTGTGGCCAAAGCTTGTGTGTCTTAAGTTTGCAATGCAAGCTGGCAATGATCATTATTGTTTAATGGACAACATTCATATTGCAGCAATGTGATCATTGCTTGATCTTGGTAAAATTAGCCACCTGCAGTGATATTCATCTTATATCTATGTGTTCTTTCACCTTCTTTGGTACTGTATACATTATTTATCACCGAGGCACACTTGCTCAAAATCAATACCCTTTCCACCCAGGAGGCTTACTTCCTAAAAGAGGTATTCATGAATTATGCACTCATAGATTAGGATCCATTAGCTTATGATCTCAAGAGCTTGCACCTGTATGTAAATATATCTTACACTTCTTCCCGGTAACTCATTGCCAGTTGTATTCCAGGATTCCTTAGGATGTAGTTTGTTATATAACATATTTTAGCTAGTATGTTTGGAAGAATATTCACTTTTACTGATAAAGATACCTTATACAGAGCATATGCTAAAATAAAACAAACTCGAATGTTATAAAAAAAAAAGGGTATAAAAGTAGATTAGTTTCCTTCCTTAAGTTAACTTTCAGAGTAGAGTGATATATGCTTGCTTGTAGCAGTTTGTGACAGGCAAAAATATGGTAAGTGTTGTTGATGTATGTTTCCCAACAGCATAGTCAGACTCTCTCACTTCATGATCAAGCAAGTACAGAGACAAAGAAATCATTTAAGTCAAGAAAAAGAAAACAAACTTTCTAGTGTAAATTCTATTAAGTGCATAAATAATTATTATGCCATCCATAATACACATTGCTAAAAGTAAATAGGTAGCAGTGTCACACCACATCACAAAGTACAAGCAGCATATAGATCTCCCACCTGAGATCTAAGTCAAATGGGAACCAGATAGATTTATAACCTCTTTCCATAATTCTGGTGTGGTTCAGTAGGACTATCTGAAGTTCATAAATAGGATATTAAATGACAAGAAGTTATGTATACAGCACTGAACAATATATAACAGGCAATTAAGCTATAGTAATAACTACAGTAGAGCTGCCTAGGAGCAGTTTCATATTAGAGGCACTGAATGCTATCACGGTACAGTCTATGAGACTCAGAGGGACAAATTGCAGAGAAAAAAAACTACTCAATAAACAGTACAGTACACATGGCTACTTGCACTTGACTACCTGTAGCATTTCTCTCAAAGGAATGCAAGTTTGGTCTGGCAGTCCAAAAAACCAACTCAAAGGATTTCAGGGCCAGTCCCACAGGCAAGCAGGAGGAGAAGTCACTACTTGAGAAACGCTGGTGAATGGCACTCAGAAGACAGGTGGCTCAGGGTGCTCTGCAGTGGATGAGACTTGACAGGAAGCTGTGTACTCTTGTATTCCAACATGGTGGCCCACATGCTGGGAGTGACAGTGGAGGACATGAAACCTGCACAGTACCTGTGCCCATTCACTTCTGTCCCAACAGGTGCAATCTCTCTGAGCACCCGATGGCAGGAATCAGCAAAACGTATATCTCCTGGGTGAGTCCAGGATACCATGGGATGGAGGAAGCCCAGAGAATTGCAGAAGCCTGGAGCAAATGTAGGGAGTGGAGCATGCCTGCTTCTGAGCAAGGTGGTTAAAGATCCACCCTGCTAAACTCCACCCCACGTGAACTTGATGTCCTTGGCAAGATAGACCATACAAAGCCATCCTGAAGTTAGATTTCTGGGTCATTGAGTCCCAGTTTCTTTTTCCAGGACAAAAGGGGTGTCTATGGATGATAGATAACAGGGCTCCACAGCAGGAGCATGGACCTGAGTTGGGTGACCATTAGTCTGTGTGGTATTGACACGGTTTATAGCTTCTCTTGGAGGTCTTGAAGATAATGGTGGAAAAAAGGAGACAGCCACCATCATACCTCTGGTGGTTAAGTCACTTATGGCTCACAAATTTGGAAAGGTTCTTCATTACACCTGTAACACACTGCGCTAATACTGATTGCATGATGTTAATTAACCAGTTTAGTTATTCAGACTTTAATGAAGCAAAGCAAAGCATTGTTGAACTTGTGTGCTGATAGCAGGATTTCTGTACTCAAAGAGTAAACATACTACATTTCCCATAAGAGCTGGCTAAGGGGTAGCAACCTATATACTCAGAAGACCAGGAACTTTCCAGGAAGGAAGTAGATGGTGAAAGGATGAGGACGTGTGTGGAGAAGGCAGTGCAGGACTCAGAGGACCCCGGCTGAATGGGGTCACATCAGGGAGAAGGAAAGAGGGACTGCAGATAACTGGTACTGCTGACAAGCAGGACAGTTAATCCTGCAGGCAGGCAGATTGTAATTCTGCCATCAGCAGAACGACTGAGGGAGCATGGGGGCCCCCAAAAGAGAGACCACCATTCATGCTGCAAAGACTACTGACCAGGTGAGAGTGTTTCAAAGCCCAGAACATCAAAGGTTGCAAGTGACTCTGTTATTTTCAGCTGTCCCAATTTAGTACACCTTACTTCACAGATTATCACACTGAGACACAGACTGCTTAGCCAATTCAGTACTGCGACCTACTACTTTTGTGTTTCCCTACTATTCTGAAACTACAGGATTGTTGCTACATCACGTGCTTCCCTGCAGACAGGATTACTCTTAGTATCTCATTTCAAGCCTCTTCCAGCTGTAAAGGAAATTACCAGACAAGTTCACCACCTGTAGGGGTCCAAAGTCTGCTGAAGTCTGCATCCATCCCTTTCTTAAACTTTGGCAAATTCTTGCATTCATCTTCTGTGTTAACCACTTCCCATCTATCCATTATACATAGATGGCAGATGGGAAGCAGCGCTGATGCTGGCTAAAGTTCTTGTACATCAGCCCTCATAGATGGCTCATGCACAGTTCACAGAGTGCGCACCCTGGAGCCTGGTGAACGGTGTGTCTCCTGGACACAGCAGATCACATTACCACTGTGTTCAGGTGATCATGTGGTGTTTTACCATGTGACTGCTGTGACCAATCACAACACTCACATAGGAAACACTGGAAACTGAAAGTAAAGATTGCTTCTTTACGCTCTCAGTGTGAGAGCAGAGAGAAGCGATCCAGCAGTTTATGAGTGTACAGCAACCTGTCAGGCTGCTTGCACATTCACACATTGCAGTGCCAGCCACCCCAGTGCCCCAGTTTAGTGCCCCAGTGTCCCTTATCACTGCCCCACAATAACAATAATAGATAATGCAGGGAGGCCCTGTTACCTGTTCCAGTGCTCACAAAACACCTCCATACACCATACCAATGTCCTATTCACCGCCATACTGACCAATTGGAAACTCTGGCACTGCCCGAGGGCCCAGGGTCATTAGGGGGCCCCATGAGATGCCCCTGGTACCTTTTTCATAGGCTTTTTTGAGTTTGGGCAAGGACACAGGGGCCCCATGATCCCCTATTACCCCGGTGCCCCATGAGTTGTCAGTCCGCCCCTGCTGCCATACCAGTGTCCTGATCACTGCCATACTCCAAACCAACACCCTGATCATTGCCATATGCCATACCAGAACCCTGATCACCTCCACACACCATACCAGCACCCTGATCTCCGCCATATATCATACCAGCGCCCTAATCACTGCCATACACCATATCAATGCCCTGATCACCACCATACCCCATACCAGCATCCTGATCACTGCCATACCCCACACCAGCATCCTGATCACCACCATGCCCCATACCAGCATCCTGATCACCCCATATGTCATACCAGCATCCTGATCATCCCGCATACCCCATACCCTATAACAGTGTCCTGGCTACTGCTATACCAGCGTCCTGATCACCGCCATGCCGCATGCTAATGTCCTGATCACCGCCATACCAGCGTCCTGATCACTGACATATGCCATGCCAGCATCTGGCATTTTAGGATCTCAACTGATCAATTTTCAAATATATATCCAATAGTTTGTAGACTCTATAGCTTTCATACAAACTAAATAATACAAACTGTTTTGGTTATTTGTACCCCCAAAATTAAGCAGAATATATTTTGGCCTAAATTTATGAAAAAAAATTATCTATTTGCAAAATTTTATAACAAAAACTAAGCAAAAAAATTTATTTTTTCTTTCAAAATTTTCGGTATTTTTTCATTTATATAGCAACAAATAAAAAAACCCAGTGGTGATCAAAAACCAAATAAAAGCTCTATCTGATAAAAATTTCAAATGGGTACAGTGTTGCATGACTGAGTCACTCAAAGTGTGATAGTGTTAAAAGCTAAAAATTGGCCTGGACTGGAAGGGGGTGAAAGATACCTTACCCAGTTTTCAAAACCAATCCAAGTAGAATCTTTCTGTTGCTGTGCCATCCCGTGGAAATCTGCTGTCACACAAAAAAGGATCTCAAACGTGATGTGCACCAACTAGGGCACCATCAAGTGCGCAGAAGATTTGTTGCAATTCTTTGATGAGATATTAAAGGGGACATTATTGTTTGCAAAAATGAATCTCTAGAGTTAAACCCTGTTCCCAGCTATTGAGCTAACTCAATAGCTAACTCAAAAGTGAGCTAGCCCAGTATCTTGATAGCTTATTTCAGCTTACTTGGGGAAAGATATCTCAGTGCTGGAATTGATGTTTAAACTCTGGTCCTGCAGGACACCTGGGTTTATTTAAAGTGGTACTGTGCTTGATTAATCTGTTAACCTCTTGCCGTCCACCTGCTGTTTATAAATGGCAGGGCGGTGGCAGTCCAGGAGCGGGTTGCCGTTCCTAAACGGCACCCGCCTTTTCTAGCTGTGCGCGCTCCCTGGGAGCGCGCACCACCGCGATCCGGTGCCCGCTGTGTCCTCCGGACACAGTGAAACACCGATCATTGGACGGGACCTCTGTACGAGGTCCCAATCATGTGATCACTGATTGGCGAATCAGTGATCACATGCAAAGTAGTAAGCAAGATGCAACTTGTGACATCATTGCTTACTACGTGTGAAATCTGTGAATGATCACAGAGGTCACATGGTACAAGGCTATTCACAACAGCCTTGTACCATGTGACAAGCTGTGACCAATCACAGCTCACTCAGTACTTCTCAATGAGTGCAAGAATGCAGACAGAGAGAAAGAGAAATGATTGCTTTTACATCCTATATGGGTGTAAAAGCAATCAGTGTAAAAAAAAAAAAAAAAATGTTCATCACCCACCACAAGTAGTACAGTGTCACCATGGTGACACTGTACTGCTAGGGTGACAGTATGTAAAAAAAAAATAAATAAATAAAAAATAATAATATAAAAAAATAAAATAAAAATGTAAAAAAAAATGTTTAAAAATTATAATTTTGGATTTTATTTTTTTTACTGAAAAAATAACGGAATAAATTTTGGCCAAGATTTATGATGAAATATTATTTATTTGCAAAATTTTATTAAAAAAAAACACTTTTTTTCAAAATTTTTGGACTTTTTCATTTACATAGTAAAAAAAATTAAAATCCCAGCGGTGAATAAATAACACCAAAATAAAGCTTTATCTGTCTCAAAAAAATGGTAAAAGATTCATACGGGTACAGTATTGCATGACCACGCAATTGTCATTTAAAGTGTGATAGCGCTGAAAGCTGAAAATTGGCCTGGACAGGAAGGGGGTAAACATTTCAGAGTGTTTAGTTTTTGTGCACAATTATTGTCATTCCTTTTTTGCTTGCACTTCCTATACCCTGACCTCAATACAATCAGAATATTTGTTCACCTTAAACTCTGTGATTATTTTTGTGGTTCAAAGCCAAGGGGTTCTCTTGGTCAAGCTTTCATGAAGGTGTCAGGGGGCAGTGCTTCCAAATCAGACTCAGAACAGAGAGGGAACCCAAAATATTCAGTGGCTCTTATGGGGGTAGTGCTACACACCTTTCAGCAGCCCTCTGTGATTCTCAGTGGGCTTAAGGAGCCAACCGTACAGACCTCTCAGATTTTCTCTAGTACCTTCCTTCTGGAAATCATATACTGGCATGTCCAGAATAGACCTGGAAAAGGGAATGTCAGGGACTACCATTGATGTTTTTACTTGCCTATTTGCGCTTTTGCAGTGGTCTAAAACTCAGTCACCAGGTTGAAGGTCAAAGGCTGGCTTTTCTAACTCTTCTTGTTTTACCCATGACCAATTTGTAACAAACTAACTTCAGGTAGGCATAAACCTTAACTGACTATTCAAGGAGTGTGCTCCAGTTTTTCTGTGGAGACAGTGCCCCAAAAGGTTAGTGGGCCCTCCAGAGTATGGCCAAACATAAAGTGATAGGGTGGGTGATCTATCATTGAAGTGGAACTTTACCCATAACAATTTGATAAAAATAATGTCCTTTAGCAAGGAACATACGTTCCACTTTATTAATTATGTTACCAAAATTAGTGTGTGCTACAAATTGCCTCTAGCACTGTTCCTGCCTTTTTGATTAAGCCCAGAGCCTCTAAGCAGCACTAAATCTTAAGGCTGCCAGCAGATCAACTTTTAGTGGCTCTGGTTTTAGATACAGTGTGAAAAATAGAGAGCAACTGAGCATGTGCAGACAAGAGTGAGACAGTGTATTTTAAACAGTATTGCCACTAACATTTACTGTTTTACAGAGCTATACCTGCAAAAGGGGTCAGCATGATGTGATCTAGCAGGACTTAATTTTCTAACTAAAGTTCTACTTCAAATGCACCAACCAAGTGGATAGTAATTCCAGACCATTTCACCCAAGTAGTGGGTTCACTTCTTTCATTTCTTGTGGACTAGGTTTCTTAACAGCTGTAACAGACAGTTTAAACTCTTGCATTTCCTGTTGCCTTGAGGTTGGTATGGGTTGATGTGTGATTTCTTGATGCCTAGTGAGTAACACCACTTCTGAAAGAAACCGTGTTCAAAGCAGGTAGCCATAAGGAAAGCAGGTAGCAGGTAGCCATAAGGAAAGCAGAAATGTTTCCACACTATCTGGACTCCAGTCTTGGCAATTTGACCATGGGCTGGTACTGCTACCAAAAACTTTGTAAAATGGTCCACCATAAGAAGCAAATGATGATATTTGTCTTCTAATATGTCTAGTGTAAGCAAGTCATTGATCAATACTACCATTGGAATAGATGTTTGTAAAGTCAAAAGTGGCAACCAGGTCTCAGCCCCCTTTGATGCTGAACAAACCACACAGTGCTGAAAAACATGTTCAACCAGCTGGGAAAAAGCCACAAAAATGGCTTGTCTCTTGAACCAGATGACCATCTTGCGGATATCCCACTGTCCCACTCCCACCTGGATTCTTTCTGCCACAGGGAAAGCTTGAGAGTATTATCTACCAGGTCACCAATGAGTCATGGGAGAATTTTATACTGCAGTACATTATTCCATCCTTCAGGATGAGGTGGGACCATTCACTCAGTCTCTTGGTTTCTAGTAATAATTTTGATCTCTTTCTGGAAGTGGGCTGCTGCCGCAACCATATCACCTCTATTAGAAGGGCAACCACTGCATCCTGTTTCTGTCTCTGTCTGCTTTATCTGAGGCTTAATCTTAGGTCTTCCCCCAATCAAGTCAGAAATTTCTTCATCTAAGAGGGTATCAGAACAGGGCATCTGTCTCTTGATTGCTTTTTGCGGGCTGATAATACAAGGAGAATTTTAACTTCACCAATATTGCTCTAGGGTGCCAAGTTCATCTGTTTGGAGTACCAACAGATTGTTATCTGACCAGACCCCAACCTTGGCCTCTGCCATTCCAGGCAACTTACCATTATTATGTGGAGGGTACTTTGCCAGGTGAATGCTCAATGGCAAAGCACTTTGTACCCATGCTATTGAAGACAAGGGCTTTATTCCCACATCTCTGGCCCAGTGGATGCTGGAGTCTGTTGGGAGACTTATCAGAAACTCAAAGTCCCTTTTAAAAAGAGGAACCCTGATATCCACTCCCCCCTACATGAATGAATAAAGGGAACATAGTCATCCTTGTTATTCATTCACTAAAAAAATTAGCAAAGTAAATACACACATGAATGTCATAGCTCATAGCAAAAGTACATCCTATGATGTAAATTTAGCCACATCATCCAGTGGTGTAGATCCATTGCAGATCATGATGAATGATCTCCTCATAGAAAAAGTACATCTTATGATGCTCATCCTGTGGTGTAAATCCAGCCACATCGTCCAGTGGTGTAGATCCATCATCAATCATGATGAATGATGGCCTGATAAAACAAATACTATGACTTGAGCACAACAACCCCCTCACACCGGACTCTCACTCAAAATGCCAGTTCCCCAGTGCTGGAATGTAAACCAGCAGCACCGGGGAACCTGGCTGACATCAGTGATCAAAAATGGTTATGGCTCTGCTCAAAGACATAATCTGGGTTAACAATTTTAAAGACGCCAACATGTGGCAGGAAGCCTAATTTAGTGACTGTAGTAATAGCAGCAGTAAATGATTGACTTCTGGTTGCAGCAGCTGGAGGTTCTGCCAGTTGGGTGAACTGGTCAATTTCCCAGAGTAAAATTCATTTGTCTCTAACCCCATAATTTTACTCTTAAACAATACCAAACCACAACTCCCTGTCCTTCCCCCAGTCTGCAAATTCTTCCCCCACTAAAACATATCCATTAACACCCACCCTTCTCAGTGCAAAGAGTGGTGTCTGCTACACTCCACAAACTGATACAATTTTGTTGACAAATTATAAATCAAGATAAGCTGCTTTATCAGTGGTTGTAAAGGTGACCATTGATCTCATTCTTCAAACAAGTTGGTTAAAAAAGCTACGTTCAATGTAATTATCTTTTTGAACTTCAGTTAATTCTAGGTGCAGTCTCCATATTCTCAAGAAAGACCAAATGTTCATTTTTTTTTAGCACTTTCAGGAAATTTATCATAATGACATTTGATAAAATCGAAACATTCTGGCACTGCTAAGATTTATTCCTCATGGTTATTAAACATACATTTAGACTGTGAAACTCACAGGCTATGTGTAAATTTGCTGAAAAGTAACATTTTCGTCTTGTCTAAATGAGCATATGATAAATGTGACTTGATTTTCAGGAAACTAAAATGTAATTGTTTATACCAGTTTTCCAAGGCTATAGCATACACTGAATGTTGAACATTGTTGTGGTATCCAGAATGAAGCAGTAAAGTCATCCAAGTATTACATGCACACATCCTGGCAAAAACTATACTTCAAGCACTTAAATAATTTTGCAGTAAATAAATTACTGTGCTTTTGGTAATGGATCTATGGCCAGTTAAAGTTATACGTACTTTAGTTAAGGGTCAGTAAATTCAGGCACCAAGCCTGGTAAATATATTTATAGTATATTTTCAGTGAGTACATATTCTGATCTTTGTATTGCAGTTTTCAATAAAACGACATTTACCTATCCAGGATTCAGCACCGTCCTCACCCAGGCTAGTTCTTCACTAGCCTTCAGGTTCCTGGAGCCGGCTGCCCACAGTTAGGAAGCAGGCTTCAGGAACCCAAAGGCTATGCGACTTTCAGCTTCTCAGCTGGTAGCCCACTATGCATGCACAAGCAGTGCTGCAATTTGTGGATGGTCCTGCAGTCTCCTGGGACCTGTCACGTGTCCCAGAAGACTATGGGGATGGAGGGGGGGGGGGGGGGAACATCTGCTCGGATCGCCTAGGTAAGCTAGGAGGATATGGGATCAGGTACCTCTTAAAACTATAAAAATATTACATGCCAAATGTGGCAGGGGGAGGAGTACTTAAAGTGGAACTTCCCTTTTGGGTGGAGTTCCATTTTAAACTATCAAAATTTGTTGAGCAGAGAAGCACACATACTTATTGAAAATCCAGCAAGAACTGGTCAAATTTCAAACAGTGTGGCCACATTTAGTTCATAAAAAAAAAAGAAAACTAATAACTAATGGTAATGTAAATCCAAACCCTAATTTACATGCTAACATGCTCATTAAAACTAACAATGAGCAAACCTGCCTGCATGTTCAGTGAACATGGCCAAAAATCCACAAATTGTGAACTCTATTGAAGTCAGTAGGAGGCAAATCTTGAAAATCAATACTCTCTATTTTCAAGTTTAATAAGGGATTGTCAAACAATGGACATGGGAAGCTGGCCACACCCAGGGGGGACATAAACCTATGTAAAAAAATTAATGTTTGCCAGGGAGCAGTTCTTTTAACAAAGCTTCCTTTAAGCAATATGCTTGGGGATGCCTTAAAGTAATTCTAAAGGATTTTTTGTTTTTTAAAAAAAACAAACATGTTATACTTACCTGCTATGTGCAATGGTTTTGCACAGAGCAGCCCAGATTGCTATCTTCCGGGTCTCCCGACAGTGGTCCTGGTTCCTGCCCCCTGCCAAGTGCGCCCTATAGCAAGCCTCTTGCTATGGGGGCACTCAAGCAGGCTCACTCCAGAGCTGCCACTGTGATTCCATTCACACAAAGAACATGTCTTGGCCCTGCCAATTTCTCCCACTGCTTTGTGAGCCAATGAGGAGAGACATACTTAGGAGAGCCGTTGTTCAGCACTGGATTGAGATCGGGCTCAGGTAAGTATAAGGGGGGCTGGTGCCAGCTACAGCCAGCACATGTGAAGTCAGCATGAACTCCATCCAACCCCAACATACACTATATATACTACATGCACTATATGTGAAGATATATTGTAGGTAGTTTTTGGCTTTTATCAATAAACTTTTTTAACAGTACCAAACTATTGGAGATTCACCTCTTTTAAACCAAGCCCTGAAAAGACTAGGAGGAAGAGATCACAGTACCACATGTATTTCCTTGCCGGATGATCGGGATCAAGACATGCACAGATTCATGCTATATCAGACCACCAATAACTTGGGGTCTGTCCATCTGGTAGGAGGCTGTGTGTGCCAGTGGTGGATTCACATCTAATCTTATTTAAGATATTGTGGACACTTGAATTCACAGAGGATTGATCCTTAATGAATCACTATATGGACTCATGAATCATGAATGAAAATATGCTTGATTTAAATGTATTATTTATTTATTTAAAATCACTTTAAGGAACAACACTTGAAGTATTGAGACACACAGCGCAAAAATGTAATGTGTATATATAAGGACATATTGTATTTTGCATTGTGAGCTCTGCTGTGGTGACTTGTTTATGTATTATTTTTTGTGCACTGAGCGCAGTTTACAAGAATAAATGATGGGGAATGGATTCAAAGTCCTGAGTGGAAAGCTGTCGCAGTCTGTGGCAACAGTAGGCAAACAAGCAAAGAGGCTATTTAGTTCACTTTGGTAAATGGCAAACAGTTGGCAGCAAACCCTGTGTCACTGCGACCTTGAACCTTATCACTAATTATAACCAAACCCCATTGGTTTAAATAAATGCCTTTTTGGGCAACAGCCCCTTTAGATAAGCCATGGACATTTTTCCACATTCCCCTGTGCAGTTTGGTTTTTCATGGAACAAAAACTTGGACAATCCTAGAGGGAGTAGTAAAGCACTGCAATGCAGGAAACATAGCCTGCAAAAGTATTAAGCAAATATGGCTGTCCTCACATACAGGTGAAACTTGAAAAATTAGAATATCGTGCAAAAGTTCATTTATTTCAGTAATGCAACTTAAAAGGTGAAACTAATATATGAGATAGACTCATTACATGCAAAGCAAGATAGTTCAAGCCGTGATTTGTCATAATTGTGATGATTATGGCTAACAGCTCATGAAAACCCCAAATCCACAATCTCAGAAAATTAGAATATTACATGCAATCAATAAAACAAGGATTGTACATAGAACAATATCAGACCTCTGAAAAGTATAAGCATGCATATGTACTCAGTACTTGGTTTGGGCCCCTTTTGCAGCAATTACTGCCTCAATGCGGCGTGGCATGGAAGCTATCAACCTGTGGCACTGCTGAGGTGTTATGGAAGACCAGGATGCTTTAATAGTAGCCTTCAGTTCTTCTGCATTGTTCGGTCTCATGTCTCTCATCTTTCTCTTGGCAATGCCCCATAAATTCTCTATGGGGTCCAGTTCAGGCGAGTTTGCTGGCCAATCAAGCACAGTAATCCCACGGTCATTGAACCAGGTTTTGGTGCTTTTGGCAGTGTGGGCAGGTGCCAAGTCCTGCTGGAAAATGAAGTCAGCATTCCCATAAAGCTTGTCTGCGGAAGGAAGCATGAAGTGCTCCAAAATCACCTGGTAGACGGCTGCGTTGTCCCTGGACTTAATGAAGCACAGTGGACCAACACCAGCAGATAACATGGCTCCCCAAATCAACACAGACTGTGGAAACTTCACACTGGACTTCAAGCATCTTGCAATGTGTGCCCCTCCATTCTTCCTCCATACTCTGGGTCCTTGGTTTCCAAATGAGATGCAAAAGTTGCTCTCATCAAAAAAGAGGACTTTGGACCACTGAGCAACAGACCAGGTCTGTTTTCCTTAGCCCAGGTAAGACGCTTCTGATGTTGTTTGTTGTTCAGGAGCGGCTTGACAAGAGGAATACGACATTTGAAGCCCATGTCCAGGATCCGTCTGTGTGTGGTGGCTCTTGATGCACTGACTCCAGCCTCAGTCCACTCCTTGTGAAAGTCCCCAACACTTTTGAATGGCCTTTTCCTAACAATCCTCTCCAGGCTGCAGTCATCCCTGCTGCTTGTGCACCTTTTTCTTCCACACTTTTCCCTTCCACATAACTTTCTATTAATGTGTTTTGATACAGCACTTTGGGAACATCCAACTTCTTTTGCAATTACCTTTTTGAGGCTTTCCCTCCTTATGGAGGGTGTCAATGATGGTTTTCTGCACAACTGTCAGGTCAGCAGTCTTTCCCATGATTGTGATTCCTACTGAACCAGACTGAGAGACCATTTAAAGGCTCAGGAACCCTTTGCAGGTGTTATGGCTTAATTAGCTGATTAGAGTGGGACACTTTGAGCCTAAAATATTGCACCTTTCACAATATTCTAATTTTCTGAGATTGTGGATTTGGGGTTTTCATGAGCTTGTAAGCCATAATCATCACAATTATGACAAATCACGGCTTGAACTATCTTGCTTTGCATGTAATCAGTCTATCTCATATATTAGTTTCACCTTTTAGGTTGCATTACTGAAATAAATTAACTTTTGCACGATATTCTAATTTTTCGAGTTTCACCTGTACATGCTGTTATGGTAAGCTCTTTAAAACCGTAACACATGTTGGTAATATTATGTATATCAAGCTGTTCCCTTTTACATGTTAATAATGTCATAATCATGTCCTATAAAAGCATATTATACACTCTCTTCAAACACTGCTTTACAATCTTTCCTACCCCTTTAGGAAATTCTAGGTCACTTCTGAGGTCTATGCATAGAATCCCATAGAGCTCGACTCAAGGGAAAGATTGTACTCAACGCCGTCTTTAACGTGGGGCAAAAGTGGCAGCTGCCAAGGACCAAGTAATTGCTGTGGGGCCCAAAGCAGCTGTCCCTTGAGCCTGCGCAAGTGGCAGAACTTTCAGCCTTCTAACCACGCCCACCTCGCACCATCACCGCTTACACCAGCCATTCACGCCGGGAACACACCCTCCTGCTCAGGATACTCTTTCTCCAGAGACACTGTGCAACATGGTGAGGTGATGTCACGGACTGGCAGTCACTGGTCCCCGGTATGTGGAGGCTGCAGGGAGGAGAGCGCTTCACTGTCAGCCGGGGAATGGAATGGGTCAGGGGGAGGGGAAGTTAGAGGATTTATTTCATCGTGTTATTTTATTCTGAATAAGTCATTAAAGCACTGAACTTTACATAGCAAAAAATGGCCTGGTCAGGAAGGGGGGTAAATCCTTGGGAGGACAAGTGGTTAAAGAGTGAGCTCCAGGCAGACAGCTAAATACACATAAGTGATTTGTATTCCTTATGTGTAGGCATCGTACACTGGCTGTGGGTGTTCTGTCAGGCCAGGTCTCCCCACCTCACCTTGAAGACTATATGACTGGTGGGGGCAGAGTCTACTCTTTACTAAAAGGGTTAGTCCACTTTACAAAAATATTTGCTCCTGTAGATTAAAACAAACTGTGCTCCTATGAACAATATTGAATTATGTACCCCTCCAGAAGTCTGCCCAAAAAACTTCCATAGCTGGAGTTCCCCAGCCTACCCTGTTGCTATGACATTGCAATGGAGCACTAGCCATTGTTACTCACCTCTGCCATGTCCGCTCCGTCAGATTTAAACACTGCACGTGCACATTCTTTCCTATTGCCATGGTGATGTGTTCAGCATCATTGCAGCGGGGTAGACGGTGCACAGCACTTGTGCGGCATTTGAATCCAAGAGCTTGTGGTGGGCATCAGCGGCTGGAGCATCACATTGAGCTGGGAACCATACAAACTGGAGAGAATGCATTAATGGTGCTTGAATCAGAGAGAGTGTGCCCTTAATGGTAGAGGTGAGCACCAGTTTTTGGAGCTCCAGAAGCCTGCCCAAAAAACTGCCACACCCTGTGTTCTCTCATCCTGTTGCTAGGATGTTGCTATGGCACACCAGCTGTTGATGCCCTCCTCTTCAATCGTAAGAGTGCACACTCTCAGATTAAAACACTGCACATTCTCTCCCCTGTTGCCACGGTGTTGAGTTCAGCACCAAGGCAACTGGGTAGATGATGCACTGTGCATGTGTGGCGTAAATCTTTGTGCGTTTTTGTGATTATGGAGGCACGCATCAATGGCTGGCGCGCCATAGCAATGTTCTAGCAAAAGGATGAGGAAATGTTGGCTATGGGAGTTTTTCAGCTAGGCTTCTAGAGCTCCAGACGTTGATGCTCGCCTCCTGCCAAGAGCAGTTAGCATCAGAAATGACAAAAAAAGGACTACAATGGTCACTGGGATCAGTTACAAAGGTATATGGAGTCAATTATTATGACACAGGTTATTACTTACGATATAAAAATCAGAATATCACTAGGTTCTAACTGGTGATCATTCTGAAGTCCTGTAAGATCAGTTTGGGACAATCAAATACCTTTTAAAATGCTAATTATAATAAATCGAGCCTTTAAATATTGAAATACGCATGTCAAATTAAAAATACAAGTTCGGTGCCTATGTAAAAGTCATGTTTGTGAACTGAACATATTAACTGCTTGCCAATCGCCTTATAGCAGAAATACTGCTACAGGGCGGCAGCTGTGCGCGAAATCATGTGTATATATACGTGAATTTGCATTTCCGAATAGGGGGTGCGTGTGAGCCGCCATTTGTGGCTGCGGCTGTCAATCACCAGGGCCCAGCCGGTAACTACTCACCGGTGCCCAGTGATTTCCAAGGATCGCTGACAGAGAAGAGGAGAGCTGTTTTGTTTACTAACAGTTGTCTCTGTCAGCTCGGGCACACTACTGTGGATGGCTGTGCAGAGCACAGATATACACAGAAGTGTGAATATAGTGAATCACACACACAACGCCCCCTAGTAAAACACTCCCAGCACACAGTTAACCCTTTGATCGCCCCTCATGTTAACCCCTTCCCGTCCAAAGCCATTAGTACAGTGTCAGTGCTTTTTTTTAGCACTGATCACTCTATTGGTGTCACTGGGGATGTTAGTGACACCAATTCAATTCCCCCCAGTGTCAGAATGTCCACCGCAGTCCAAACTCCCGCTATAAGTCGCTGATCACCGCCATTACTAGTAAAAAGGAAATAAATAAATTAAAAAAATCCAAACCAATTAATTTACACGTATTGGGATTTTTTTTAGCAGAGACATGTAGCAGAATACATTTTGTCATAAATTTGTGACGAAATTAAATTTTTTTTATTTTTTACTCGACATGTGTAATAGCAAAAAGTCAAAAATATTGTTTTTTTTCTCCAAATTTTCGGACATTTTTTTTATAGCACAAAAAATAAAAACCACACAGGCGATCAGATACCACCAAAAGAAATCTCAATTCATGGGAAAAAAATTACATGAATTTCATTTTGGTGCAGCATTGCATGACTGTGCAATTGTCAGTTAAAATAACGCAGCACCGTAACGCAAAATATGGCCTGGTCAGGAAGGGGGTAAATCCTCAGGAGGGCAAGTGGTTAATGAGAAAATTCATTATTTTTATAATAATAACAATAATAATATTGTGTACATCTTAGAGAAGTTGTATGTTTTAGTGAATGAACTTAGAGTAGCTTAACAAACATTTGTACCATGAGAAAGATGTAGATTAACCACTTGCCGCCCAGCCACCGCATATAAACGGTGGCAGGGCGGCGCTCGTAGGCAAAAGCACGTTTTAAAACGGCTGCCTTCAAAACAGGTAGGGGGCGTGTGCAAGGCGCGCGCCCGCCCTACCTGTCCCGCGGGTGTCAGCAGCGGGTGTCAGCCGACGGGTCACGGCCGGTTTCTACCGGCCATTTTCCCGCAATTGCCGGTGATCGCTAACACAGAGCAGGGCTGCATTGTTTACACACAGCCCTGTTCTGTGTCAGTTCTCTGACAGCTTGTGAGAAGCTGCAGAGTTTCTCTCCCTCGATCAGCTCCCCCCTCCCTCCCCCCCGTCCAGTACACACCCCTGCCCCCTAGTAAAACACTCCCCTTACACTGCAAATTCTAAAAATGTTAACCCCTTCCTCCCCAGTGACATTAGTACAGTTTCAGTGGTTTTTTTTCACTGACCACTGTATTGGTGTCACTGGGGATGTCCGCCGCTGTCCCTCAGTCCTGCCATAAGTCGCTGGCCGCAGCCATATGTCGCTGATTGCCGCCAAAAGTCGCTGATCGGTGCCATTATTAGTATAAATAAAAATTTAAAATTCCAGTATCTTTCCCTCCATTTGTAAACGCTATAACTTTCACATAAACCAATTAATTTACACATATTGGGATTTTTTTTAGCAAAGACATGTTGCAGAATGCATTTTGGCAGAAATTTATGACTAAATTTGATTTTTGCATTTTTTTTTTTACTGGACATGTTTTATAGCAAAAAGTCCAAAATATTGTTTTTTTTTCCTCAAAATTGTCAGCCTTTTTTTTGTTATAGCACAAAAAATAAAAACCGCACAGGCGATCAAATACCACCAAAAGAAAGCTCAATTTGTGGGGAAAAAAAGGATGTAAATTAAATTAAATGTAAATTTAATTTATGTACCATATTGCATGACCGCGCAATTGTCTGTTAAACTAGCACAGCGCTGTATAGCAGAAAAATGGCGTAAATTGCAGTATTTATACCATAGTTTGTAGATGCTATAACTTCCACACAAAGCAATCAATATACACTTATTGGAATTTTTTTTACCAAAAACATGGAGCAGAATACATTTTGGCCTAAATTTATAACCAACTTTGAGTTTACTATATATTTTTTATAGCTGAAAGTAAAAAATATTGTTTTTCTTCAAAATTTTTGGCCTTTTTTTGTTTATAGCGTGAAAAATAAAAAGCGCAGAAAGAAAGCTCTATTTGTGTGAAAAAAAGGACGTAAATTTCGTTTGGGTGCAGCATTGCATGACCGCGCAATTATCAGTTGAATTAGTGCAGCGCCAAGTAGCAAAAAGAGGCCTGGTCATTAAGGGGGGTAAATCCTCAGGTGCTCAAGTGGTTAACATTTTCAAATGAAGGTTAGCAATGGCAGTTATCTGGCTGTCTCTGGCTTCAATTCTTAAAACCTGATAAGCATACATGTTTGATTTAATGGCTTCAATGACTTACATGTGGAAGCTAGGCAACATGGCAGATTACACTTTCCTCCAGTATAGGTTGCCTTTCATAAATGTGCAGCTTTCTCTTCTCTATGTGCAGGCTCTGTCTGGGCCTCTTTGTAGACTCATGACTGGAGGACCATGCAGACCATTGTCAGCTCTCTGTAGCGAACAGGCAACATATTGCCTTGGTAGTACATAATGACCTAATTGTAACTAACATGATGTTATAACATCATATATGGCATCATGTAATATGGATTCCACAATGCATTATGCAACCATGCAAAAGGGCATCAGTAACATGTGTTGAGGTCAGCATAGGCTCTATCTGGAGCAGATGGAACTTAAGGATAACCATTAATAAACAAGTACCGCTTGTGATATGTACACTGCTAAAAAAAATGAAAAGAACACTTTTTAATCAGAGTATAGCATCAAGTTAATTAAACTCCTGGGATATTGATCTGGTCAGTTAAGTAGCAGAGGGGGTTGTTAATCAGTTTCAGCTGCTGTGGTGTTAATAAAATTAACAACAGGTACACTAGATAGGCAACAATGAGACGACCCTCAAAACCAAAATGGTTTTACAGGTGGAGGCCACTGACATTTTTTCCCCTACTCATCTCTTCTGACTGTTTTTCACTAGTTTTGCATTTGGCTAGGGTCAGTGTCATTACTAGTAGCATGAGGCGATACCTGAATCCTACAGAGGTTTTACAGGCAGTCCAACTACAAAATGACCTCCAGCCGTCCACTGGTGTGAATGTCTTTAACCAAACAATCAGAAACAGACTTCATGAGAGTGGCATGAGGGCCCGACATCCTCTAGTGGGCTATATGCTCACTGCCCAGCACCATAGAGCTCAATTTGCCATTGAACACCAGAATTGGCAGGTCTGCCACTTGTACCCTGTGCTTTTCACAGATGAGAGAAGGTTCACCCTGAGCACATATGACAGATGTGAAAGGGTTTGGAGAAGCTTCGGAGAATGTTTTGCTGCCTGTAACATCGTTCAGCATGACCGTTTTGGTGGTGGATCAGTGGTGGTCTGGGAAGACATATCCATGGAGGGACACACATACCTCTACAGGCTAGACAATGGCACTCTGGCTGCCATCAGGTATCAGGATGAAATCCTTGGACCCAATGTCTGACCTACACTGGTGCAGTGGGTCCCGGGTTCCTCCTGGTGCACGACAATGCCCGACTTCATGTGGCTATGCAGGCAATTCCTGAAGGATGAAGGAATTGATACCATTGAATGGTCCCCACGCTCACCTGACCTAAATCCAATAGAACACCTCTGAGATATCATGTTTTGGTCCATCTGATGCTGCCAGGTTGCACCACAGTCTGTCCAGGAGCTCAGTGATGCCCTGGTCCAGATCTTGGAGGAAATATCCCAGTACACCATCCAATGTCTCATTAGGAGCATGCCCCAACATTGTCAGGCATGCATACAAGCACGTGGGGGTTATACAAACTACTGAGTACCATTTTAAGCTGCTGCAATGACATTTCAGCAAAATGGACTAGCCTGCTGTATCATTTTTTCACTTTGATTTTCGGGGTGTCTTTGAATTCAGTCCTATGTAGGTCGATAATTTTCATTTCCATCAAGCGATGGGGCATCCTTACATTCCTAACACATTACCCAGTCCATATCAGTATAGATATCCAGCATGATATTTTTCCCCAAAGAAATCTGATGTGTTTTCAAAGTATTCCTTTAATTTTTTTGAGCAGTGTACTTGTATTAGTACATATCACAAGAATGGTATTACAATCAGATTGTATTCTATCTGTGAGTAGTAGATTAAAACAATGCTGCTCATCATACAGAGTACCTATACCTGTGCCTTCTACAGACACGTATTAAAGACAAGTTACATACTGATGCTTGTTAGAGATTTTCATTGAACTAGGCATTGGGTATAAAAATAATTACATAACCTGTACTTACACTCTCTTGCATATCCTCCAAATAATAAGATTCACAAGTGAAGGTAGATGTGGACATCAAAAGTCTGCAATATTAAAGCAATATAATTTCTGTTTAGTGACAAACTGTAAATGATTACATGTACAGTAAAAACTGGCATGCGGTTGTCTTCCTAATTAAATAGCACTCACTTTGGAATAATTACAGTTTAATGGTGCCTGCCCCTGTTAGATCATTGCAAATACTTTATAACATTGGAGGTTTCCCTGGCTCAGACATATTTCCCATGATTGTAGCATTCCACAAATAGAATTTTTTGAGAGTACACTTCAGATTACGTCATTGCGCAAGTTATTTCTTCCTGCCTTAAATTGATTAGCAACACAATTAACATGCATTCAGTTTTGTAAATTATGGCTCAGCTTTTGTACACACCATTAAAAAAGAACTCCAGATGCAGGGAAATTAAATATACATTTATTTGATGTATGCTTTAAATATATGCAAGTATATTGTAGCCACAAAAAAAAAGTTGATACCTGCTGATATTTCCTTATACAGTACATATCCTAACAACCAGAATAATTGTTTTCATCATATGAGTCATGACTTCTCCCTAGGGACATAAACTAGGTGGAGATACATTTAAGCAGGACCAGCATCTCTTGTATGTGATGATCTCCTGTTGTTTATATTTAATAGTATTAACTAGTAGCGTAAAGTGATAGTCATCAGTGTAGGTAATCAAGAGATGGCAGGTTTCCTCATTTTTTCAAGTACTCAGAACTGCCTGCAGTGACATTCAGAGGAAAAGGGGAGCTACATAGATATGTTATATGTTTATATTAGTTTACATACATAAGTGACTGTTAGATGATGTGGACCTCACAACCAATAAGGGCCTAAACTGAGACTATGCATTGCAGATAAAACAGATGGGAGTACACTCACTGGCCTCTTTATTAGGTATACCTGTTCAATTGCTTGGTAATCACATGGCAGAAACTCAATGCATTTAGACATCTATATGTGGTGAAGAAGACTTGCTGAAGTTCAAACTGAGCATCAGAATGGGGACAAAAGGGTATTTAAGTTACTTTAAGCGTGGCATAGTTGTTGGTGCCAGATGGCCTAGTGTGAGTATTTCAAAAACTGCTGATCTACTGGGATTTCCACGCACAACCATCTCAAGGGTTTAGAAAGAATGGTCCAAAAAAGAGAAAATATCCAGTGAGTGTGGACAAAAATAACTTGTTGATGTCAGAGGTCAGAGGAGAATGGGCAGACTGGTTTGAGATGATAGAAAGGCAACAGTAACTCAAATAACCAATTCATTACAACCAAGATATGCAGAATACCATCTCTAAATGCACAAGTCAAACCTTGAAGCAGATGGGCTACAGCAGCAGAAGATCACACTGGGTGCCACTCCTGTCAGCTAAGAACAGGAAACTGAGTGTTATGTTTCACATGACTGTCAGATGCCTTTAAGTGTTTTCTATATTTTGTCTCTGCTCCTCCCTTTCCTTTGGTTTAGTTAATGCTGTATAGATAGCCCACCCCTTTTCCCAGTAAGGCATTGCAGCAAGCCTCATGTCTCATGAAGCAGAGCACATTATGATCTTTTGACCTATCAGATGTTCAGTGTTGTAAGATTCTCTCAGTTTATGGAATAAACATCACAAGATCTACAAGATATCATCTTGATTGAGTCACTGACTGTGGTATCCAACTAAGATTGGAGTTATTGTTATCTCATCACAACTGTAAGTTACAGAGATCACACTTTCAATGCTTAGATTGGAGAGACAGAACATAGAGGCTACAATTGGCACAGGCTTACCAAAATTGGACATTACAAGATTGGAAAAACGTTGCCTAGTGTGATGAGTCTTGATTTCAGGTGTAACATTAAGATGGTAGGGTCAGAATTTGGTGTAAACAACATGAAAACATTGATCCATCTTACCTTGCATCAACAGTTCAGGCTGGTGATGGTTGTGTAATGGCGTGGGGGATATTTTCTTGGCACACTTTGTGCAAATCCCAGCAATGGGACATACGGCCAAAACAAATCCGACAGGGGCCACAACCCTCCCCCGCTCCACTCATAGTTTGTCTGACTGATAAAGACAAAAGTCCATCCAGTTCAACCATAAAAAAAAAAAAGTTATAAGTTAAATGCCACAGCCTAACTGAGTATTGTTGCTGACCATTAGTGATGGGCTGAACACCCCCCTATTTGGTTCGCGGTCGAACATTCGAACCTACCAAAAGGTCAACCACGAACAATTTACTGAGTGGTATCTCACCATATCTGAGTATGCAGTAAGATACCACTCAGCTACTAAAATACAGCATCAGTTACATTATTAAGTCATGCGGTATTTTAGTAGCAAAACATTCTTTAATGTTTCAGCTGTCAGCGGGGTTGCTCGCTGACAGCCGAATGTCAAAAGAATTGTTGGCATTGCCCGACAATTACATTTAAAACAAAAAAAACAGCATGGGGTCCCCCCTCCCATACATATCAAGCCCTTTGGGTCTGGTATGGATTTTGAGGGGAACCCCCGCACCAACATTTAAAAAAAAAAAAAAGGCATGGGGTCCCCGCCAAAAACCATACCAGATCCTTATCCAAGCATGCAGCCCGAAAGGTCAGGAAAGAGGGAGGGATGAGTGAGCGCCCCCCCAAACCATACCAGGCCACATGCCCTCAACATGGGGGGTGCTTTGGGGCAGGGGGGCTCCTCCCCCCCGCAGCACCTTGTCCCCATGTTGATGGGGACAAGGGCCTCTTCCCCACAACCCTAGCTGGTGGTTGTGGGGGACTTCAGGCGGGGGCTTATCGGAATCTGGAAGCCCCTTGATCCCGACCCCCATTGCAGCTACCCATTCACAAAAAAAAGAAGTGTAGTGAAAAAATGACAGGAGACAGTCTTTGACAATTCCTTTAATAAAAACAGAATTAAAAAAATGTCCCCCAAAGCAGATCACGATGCCTGCTGCCACCGCCAACCTGAAAAAAGAAAAAAAAATAGCCTGCCGAACGCCTTTACTGTTCGTGTGTTCAGCGAATACACGAACGGCTAATGTTTGAGTCAAACTTATATTCGACTCCAAAGCCCATCGCTACTGACCATGTCCATCCCTTTATGACTACAGTGTACCCATCTTCTGATGGCTACTTCCAGCAGGATAATGCACCATGTCACAAATCTTAGATCATCTCAAATTGATTTCTTGAACATGACAATGAGTTCACTGTATTCCATTGGCCTCCACAGTCACCAGATCTCAATCCAATAGAGTACATTTGGGATGTGGTGGAACGGGAGATTCCAATAAAATTTCAATAAATGTACAGCAAATGCAGTTAAAAAAAAAAAGTTGTGCAAGTCTCCATAACTAATGTGTCTAGTTCAGCATGGCAAATCCTAATTTTGCCTTTCAGAATTTAGTTTTACAAAAGGTAGCAAAAACTAGCCTTTCTGATTGAAGAAGGCAGAAACCCACATCTGGCCAAATGTCTCTTAGAAGGTCAAATGTACTGGTCAATTAATTATTGGAATAGAATATGAAAGGTGAATCCTCAGTCAATTTGAATGTAACTCTTTAGAAATAGGCTTCTTTGGGCTTACTTATGACGCGACAAATGATTGATTCCCTTACCTTTTTCCTTAAACCCCATAGTGATGATATGCATTTGCTAGCTTTATTTGCCTGGTCTCACTAACCTTTACCATATTAATAATGCAATGAATGTTACAGCTACAGTACCTGTCCAAATTTTCTTTTAGCATTATCACCTTCAGACCTCTGACCAAATTTGGCACACCATCATCACCTTGAAAATTAGGATTATTTCTTAAAATCCTATTTTTCCACCTACCACAGATTTACATTATAAGTAAAGTTAATCTGCATGGTCAGCAATGGGAAATGCAGGCAAATCCAACCTGGCCAATTAATATTAATATAATGCATCTCTAAAATATGCCTCTTTAAAACCATTGAAACCACCAAGCAATTCATTCACTCCCTTGTTATCTCTTGCCTTGGCTATTGCAACTTCCTTTTCAGAGGCTTACCTTTACACAGGTTTACTTCTACAACTCTATGTCAATTCCTCCACTAGCTTCCAATCGCCCAATGAATAAAATTTAAAAAACAGCAATATACAAACCAGTTATAAGTCTGCCCCAAGCTACATCACCAATCTTGTCCCAATACATCACCCAAACTGTCCTCTGCATTTTTGGTCTCGTGTGTTTGGCCTCCTTTTCACCTTGTTCCATCTCTCTATATGACGGGATGCTCGGTATGCTTTGCTTCATTGTCCCATACCGGGCCTCTTGGCTCATCAGCAGAAGTTGGCTTCCTATTTGTTTTTGTCACCCACTAGAACAATTGCTCAGGCCTGGAAGAGCCTGTTTGTCCCTCCTCAGGGGGTGTGGGACCGTATGACCACTATGATGCTCAATGAACAGATGTCGAGTATCTGCAACGACTACCAGCGTAAATTCTTGAAAATATGGGAGTCGTGGTTGCAATATGCCTTTCCCATGCTCCCCCCGGCTAGTCTAGGGATGTGATGTTGTTCGGCATTGGTGTTCTTGGATCCCTAAAACTAATCTTTTCAGGGAAGCCTATCCTTCCTTCACCTAACAACTGAATCTTTTGTTTCTCCCATCAGCGCATCCCTCACAGTCATTATCTTTTGTTCCACTTGTCTCTCCCTATTAGATTGTAAGCTCCCAGGAGCAGGGCCCTCCTAACCCTCTTGTATTGAATTGTATTTTACTGTACTGTGCAAACTGGTGGTGCTATATAAATCTTGCATAATAATAATAATATGCACCCTAGTGTCAGTTTACAGTCCCAGATTGAAAGTACTGAACTATCTGTTCTAAATGCACACCGCTTACAGCTAGCGCAATTCCTTTGTGAGTTCTTCTCCCATTGAGAAGGAAAATCAACATCAGTGTTTTGCTTGAATTGCTTCGAATCCATCTGGTGAATTGTAGACACTTCTAGCAAAGTTAAAATAACTGTTAATGTAATAGTAAGGGAAGTGCTACATCTGAAAATATATATTTATGTTAGCGTGCCATATTTTGACATCAAAGAAACAGCTGTTTGCTAGAGAAACGATTGCCACAGACAGCCATGCTGCGAGATGCTGATATATTCGGTGTGAAAGCACTGGCAGGGGCGTGCCAAAAGATTACAATTTCTGGCCATGACTTGATTTAGTTCCATATAAATAAGTCAAAGGAAACTTACAGACTTGGATTTACGTAAATAGCTGAATGTTTCACTTGTCAAGTTTTATATCTCAGAAATTATACATGTTCGCGCAGCCATTTCCAGCACATGGTTGCCCAGTGCCCTGAGATTCCCTTGGCAGGTAGAGATGCTGCCAGTCAAGCTAAATCGATACATGTGCCCAATTTTTGAGCTGCGTTTGAATTAGTTTCATCAAGCTAACCATCTGGCTTGTATCCCTCCTTCCCAAGCCCTCAAACAATTACAGGTTTTGAATCAATCATTTTCAAACAAGCTGTATACAGCAAATACATGAATCTCTGAACATTTCACTGAGAACAACAAACTATACACTTCATTCAGTAATATTAATGCTGCTAGGGACAGCCTGTCAGAAACATTCTTCAGTTCTGGCGTCTTATTCCTGCCTCTCTGTCCCTTAGAAAGCGGGTAATTAACAGGACAAATGATGGCAGAGAATAGTACGCTTGCTTGGGATACATGTGACCCATCATTGTGTCTGCTGCCTGACATTAAATGATAAGTTTGCGTTCTCCAACCATTTTCATAGTGGTGAAATTGCTGTCTAAATTGTCTCAATTAATATAACTTACCTCTTCGGGGAGCCCATTATAAATATTTAAGCTAATAAAAGAGATGTGAATTGCCAGCTATACGACAACTTTACATCATCTGCTTGTAGTGCGGGTCATAAATGGGAAAGAGGCTGAGCCATTAGAGAGTAATCGCTGTTATTCTGCCTTTCAGCTAAAATACATAATGCTTGAAATGTTCGATTTTTTTTTTTCTCTTAAAAAAAATAATTTGAATTGGATTCCTGTGGGTAGTGAAAATGTTAGTCCCCAAAACTATTCATTTTCAGTAGCCCCAGGATGTATTTGGAAACAGGGCTACTCTCAATGTATTCTTCAAGCTAAAACAATTTATATTAAATATGAAAAAATAGCTACCTTCCAGCTATAAAACTTTAGTTTCACCAAAGTTTACAAAATACAGGATGGTTTTCTATTGCTCTAAATAAAAGAAAAATCAGATTGAAATGTGTAAACAATGAAAGATTTATGGATGCTGAGCAGAGCCTGATTAACATCACAGTAGCCCACAGGCATTCAACCTTTGGAGCACTTAGTCCAGCCTTGTGTACTCTGCACACCACTTTCTCACACACCTTCCTGCTTTGCTATCCCTGCAAAAAGAATAATGAAGAAGAATAATGCAGCACTTTGAAAACATACGTTATTTTTTATTTCCCCCTGGTGACGGAAGTAAAATGTTTAATATGATAACTGTGCAAACAAGTACATTTTCCACTGTGCTGCTGTCGAGCACATGCCTACTGAGCCTATTGGTTTATTCAGTTCTAGTCCAATACCTACCTGAAGTTTGAATTTAAAACTATTTGCAATTCAAAACAAAGTTTCAAAATCCAGTCTTTTATTTACAAAAGGCACGAAACACGTTCTATGTACATCCAATAAACACCAGCAAAGAAAAGATTATTGTAAGGACCCGTTCATATACAGCTGTGTTCAAAATAATAGCAGTGTATTGAAGAAAGTGAATAAAGCTCAAAATCCTTCTAATAGCTTTTATTTCCATACACACAAATGCATTGGCAACACTACACATTCTATTCCAAATCAAAACATGAAGAAAAATATATCAAATTTGTGTTGTTCCTCTAAAGAAATTGAAGAAAAGTGAATATTAGACTGTTCAAAAAAATAGCAGTGTTTGTATTCTTCTTTACAAACTCAAACATTCACTATATAAACTGAAAAATGTTTGAAGATTTTGCTTTCCTTTGAATCACTTAATTAATATTTAGTTGTATAAGCACTGTTTCTGAGAACTGCTGTACATCTGTGTTGCATGGAGTCAACCAACTTCTGGCACCTGTGAATAGGTATTCCAGCCCAGGATGATTGGACACAGTTCTTCTCTATTTCTTGGTTTTGCCTCAGAAACTGCATTTTTGATGTCACCCCACAAGTGTTCTATTGGATGAAGATCCGGTGATTGGGCTGGCCACAACATAACGTCAATCTTGTTGGTCTGGAACCAAGATGTTGCACGTTTACTGGTGTGTTTGGGGTCGTTGTCTTGTTGAAACATCCATTTCAAGGGCATTTCCTCTTCAGCATAAGGCAGCATGACCTCTTCAAGTATTCTGATGTATTCAAACTGATCCATGATCCCTGGTATGTGATAAATAGGCCCAACACCGTAGTATGAGAAACATCCCCATATCATGATGCTTGCGCAACCATGCTTCACTGTCTTCACAGTGTACTGTGGCTTGAATTCAGTGTTTGGGGGTCGTCTGACAAACTGTCTCCGGCCACTAGACCCAAAAAGAACAATCTTACTTTCATCAGTCCACAAAATGTTGCGCCATTTCTCTTTAGGCCAGTCAATGTGCTCTTTGGCAAATTGTAACCTCTTCAGCACGTCTTTTTTTCAACAGTGGGACTTTGCGGGGGCTTCTTGCAGATAGCTTGGCTTCACATAGGCGTCTTCTAATTGTAACAGTACTCACAGGTAACTTTAGACCTTCTTTGATCTTTCTGGAGCTGATTGTTGGCTGAGTCCTTGCCATTTTGGCTATTCTTCTATCCATTCGAATGGTAGTTTTTCACTTTCTTCCACGTCTTTCAGGTTTTGATTGCCATTTTAAAGCATTTGCGATCCTTTTAGCTCAGCATCCTATCATTTTCTGCACTTCTTTAAATATTTTCCCCTCTCCAATCAACTTTTTAATCAAGGTACGCTGTTCTTCTGAACAATGTCTGGAACAACCCATTTTCCTCAGAATTTCAGAGAGAAATGCACTGTAACCAGTATGTACAATATTTGCTGCCTTCCTTCCTTAAATAAGGGCAATAATTGACACCTTTTTTCAAAGAATGAATGACCTCACTAATAGAACTCCACACTGCTATTATTTTGAACATGCCTCTTTCAATTAGTGATTCAATTACACAGAATCAGCAGCATGCATGTCATGATTGTTGGGTCTGTTGGATTTCTATTACTCTACTACACCTGCTAGTAAATTATTTGCCATGTAGAAATATCATTTCTACCAAAAACAGTGATTGATCAGGTTAGTGATGTCTGACTGCTATTATTTTGAACACAACTGTATGTGGTAGTCCTTGCCACCTGTCTGAAAATTCTTCAGTTGATTACTTTTCAGAAGCCTTTAACAGGTGGTTAAGGAAGCAATGTTTTGCCTCCTCACCACCTGTTGTAAACCTTGAACTGCTGCACTAGCATGCTGCAACCATGTATTGTAGGGTTGTTTGAACCATCCCCTATACAGTTAAATGGGTCATTTTCAGCTAAATGCAACATGCTGTTCACTGTTTGCTGTTGCATGGGTACTGCAATGAGTGGCTGTATACACTTCTTTAAGTGGGCAGTTGGGGGATAACAAAACTACAGTTCAACTTCCTGCTTTTACTGCCTCCTGGCCACCCATGTGGACACACCTTAACCACATGCCGTCCAGCCACTGTATAAATACGTTGGCAGGGCGGCACGGCTGGGCAAAACCCACGTTTTAAAACGTGTGTTTTCAAAACAGGTAGGGGGCGCGTCGCTGCCCTACCTGTCCCGCCAATCATGGCTGCGGATGTCAGTCGCCAGGTCACTGCTGATCGTTACCAGCTATGTCCCGGCGATTAGCGGCAATCACTGACAGAGAGCACAGCTGCAGTAGCTGTGCTTTCTGTCAGTTCCCTGACAGCTCCTGACACGCTGATAGGGACAGAAGAGTTTATCTGTCCGGATCAGTGTGTCTCCCTGCAGTACACACCTCCGCCCCCTAGTAAAACACTCCCCTCACACAGTTAACCCTTTCAGTGAATAATAAAGTTAACCCCTTCCTCCCCAGTGCCATTAGTATAGTGTCAGTGTTTTTTTTTTTGCACTGATCACTGTATTGGTGTCACTGGGGATGTCAGTGACCCCAAGTCAGTTCCCCCCCAGTGTCAGAATGTCCGCCGTAGTCCTGCCATAAGTCGCTGATCACCGCCATTATTTTACACGTATTGGGAGTTTTTTTAGCAAAGACATGTCGCAGAATACATTTTGGCAGAAATTTATGACTAAATTTGATTTTTAAATTTTTTTTTACTGGACATGTTTTTTTTTCTCAAAATTGTCAGCCTTTTTTTTTATAGCGCAAAAAATAAAAAACGCACAGGCAATCAAATACTACCGAAAGAAAGCTCAATTTGTGGGGAAAAAAAGGAGGTAAATTTCATTTATGTACCGTATTGCATGACCGCGCAATTGTCCATTAAACTAGCGCAGCGCTGTATAGCAAAAAAATGGCGTAAATTGCAGTATCTATACCATAGTTTGTAGACACTATAACTTTCACACAAAGCAATCAATATACACTTATTGGGATTTTTTTAGCAAAAACATGTAGCAGAATACATTTTGACCTAAATTTATAACTAACTTTGAGTTTACTATATATTTTTTATAGCTGAAAGTAAAAAATATCGTTTATCTTCAACATTTTTGGTCTTTTTTTGTTTATAGCGTGAAAAATAAAAAACGCACAGGTGATCAAATACCACCGAAAGAAAGCTCTATTTGTGTGAAAAAAGGACGTAAATTTTGTTTGGGTGCAGCATTGCATGACCGTGCAATTATCAGTTGAATTAGTGCAGCGCCGAGTAGCAAAAAGAGGCCTGGTCATTAAGGGGGTAAATCCTCAGGAGGGCAAGTGGTTAAAGGAACTGTGGCAGTCTAAACCAGTATATGGCATGCTTTTACATATCTACTGTAAATACTGATTATTTAGTATGGCTACAAATCTAATAAAACATGTACAGATACGTCCTCATTTACTGGTGGCCAAGTCCTGTAGAGTGGGTTATTTACAAAGCAGAATCTTTTAACGCAGAACTAAGCTCTAAAAATAAAAAATGTTAGGAGGCAGAGATTTTTGGCAGAATGGCAGGCAATGTAGTTTTCTCTGCCAAAAAAACTTCTTCCATTTACACCTAGCATTTTTTTATTTTGTGTGAACACTGTGTAGTGCATGTGCAATGCAGTATACACTCCTGGTTTTTATCAGCATCTGTACATTACTGAGAATGAAGCCAGGTGCTGAGGACAATAAGGTGCTGACAAGAATGGGCAGCACAGTGGCTAAGTGGTTAGCACTTCTAGATAGCAGCACTAGGGTCATTGGTTCAAATCCCAATCATGGCACTACCTGCCTGGAGTTTGCAGGCTCTCCCTGTGAATGCGTGGGTTTCCATGCACACAGTAAAGACATGCTGGTATGTAAAGTTGCCCTACTATGTGTATGTATGACTGTTAGCTATGGACCTTACAAAGTAAGCTCCTTGAGGGCAGGGACTGATGTCAATGTACCATATAAATATATATATAGTTGTGTTCAAAATAATAGCAGTCAGACATCACTAACCTGATCAATCACTGTTTTTGGTAGAAATGATATTTCTACATGGCAAATAATTTACTAGCAGGTGTAATAGAAATCCAACAGACCCAACAGTCATGACATGCATGCTGCTGATTCTGTATAATTGAATCACTAATTGAAAGGGGCATGTTCAAAATAATAGCAGTGTGGAGTTCTATTAGTGAGGTCATTCATTCTTAGAAAAACAGGTGGCAATTATTGCCCTTATTTAAAGAAGGAAGGCAGCAAATGTTGTACATGCTGGTTACAGTGCATTTCTCTCTGAAATTCTGAGGAAAATGGGTCGTTCCAGACATTGTTCAGAAGAACAGCGTACCTTGATTAAAAAGTTGATTGGAGAGGGGAAAACATATAAAGAAGTGCAGAAAATGATAGGATGCTCAGCTAAATTGATCGCAAATGCTTTAAAATGGCAACCAAAACCTGAAAGACGTGGAAGAAAGTGAAAAACTACCATTCGAATGGATAGAAGAATAGCCAAAATGGCAAGGACTCAGCCAACAATCAGCTCCAGGAAGATCAAAGAAGGTCTAAAGTTACCTGTGAGTACTGTTACAATTAGAAGACGCCTATGTGAAGCCAAGCTATCTGCAAGAAGCCCCCGCAAAGTCCCACTGTTGAAAAAAAGACATGTGCTGAAGAGGTTATAATTTGCCAAAGAGCACATTGACTGGCCCAAAGAGAAATGGCGCAACATTTTGTGGACTGATGAAAGTAAGATTGTTCTTTTTGGGTCTAGTGGCCGGAGACAGTTTGTCAGACGACCCCCAAACACTGAATTCAAGCCACAGTACACTGTGAAGACAGGGAAGCATGGTTGCGCAAGCATCATGATATGGGGATGTTTCTCATACTACGGTGTTGGGCCTATTTATCACATACCAGGGATCATGAATCAGTTTGAATACATCAGAATACTTGAAGAGGTCATGCTGCCTTATGCTGAAGAGGAAATGCCCTTGAAATGGGCATTCCAACAAGACAACAACCCCAAACACACCAGTAAACGTGCAACATCTTGGTTCCAGACCAACAAAATTGACGTTATGGAGTGGCCAGCCCAATCCCTGGATCTTAATCCAATAGAAAACTTGTGGGGTGACATCAAAAATGCAGTTTCTGAGGCAAAACCAAGAAATAGAGAACTGTGGAATGTAGTCCAATCATCCTGGGCTGGAATACCTGTTCACAGGTGCCAGAAGTTGGTTGACTCCATGCAACAAAAATGTCCAGCAGTTCTCAGAAACAGTGCTTATACAACTAAAAATTAATTAAGTGATTCAAAGGAAAGCAAAATCTTCAAACATTTTTCAGTTTATATAGTGAATGTTTGAGTTTGTAAAGAAGAATACAAACACTGCTATTTTTTTGAACAGTCTAATATTCACTTTTCTTCAATTTTTTTAGAGGAACAACACACATTTGATATATTTTTCTTCATGTTTTGATTTGGAATAGAATGTGTAGTGTTCCCAATGCATTTGTGTGTATGGAAATAAAAGCTATTAGAAGGATTTTGAGCTTTATTCACTTTTTTCAACACACTGCTATTATTTTGAACACAACTGTGTGTATGTATGTATATATATATATATATATATATACACACTAGTGTGTGTGTGTGTGTGTGTGTGTGTGTATATATGTACAGTATCTTGCAGACGTGAGCACACCCCTCACATTTTTGTAAATATTTTATTCTATCTTTTCATGTGACAACACTGAAGAAATTACACTTTGCTACAATGTAAAGTAGTGAGTGTACAGCTTGTATAACAGTGTAAATTTGCTGTCCCCTCAAAATAATTCAACACACAGCTATTTAAAAAATGGATCAAAAGTGAGCGCTCTGTATTTAACAGCAGCTTGCATAAGGACATACCCCTTGTTCCTCAAAACAATATAAAATATAAAAATGCAGTGCTAGGAAGTATAATAAATCAATAAAGTGACAAAGTGATAAACATATGCAACAATAGGTGCTAAATAATGTGGTGTCATTTGAATGGACTCCCGTGCCCGTGACACGCAGGGAAGAAATTCCTGCACTTCTTTGGAAAATGCAGCCCACACAAGAACCTCGGTTCCCAGTATGATAGCATTTTCCAGTGCGGGCGGCGTGCCATTAGAATTAATGGCACCCGCCCGTGGGTCCGCATTCCTCTGTGCGGTTGGTGTGGCTGCACGGATTTTCGTGCGGATCTGCGGCAGCACCACCCGCACAGATGTGAACCTAGCCTAATGCAGGTCATAGACTGTTCGTTTATTGGCTGATTTTTCATCCGAAAAACAAAAGATCGTTCGTTCTGTAAACCGATGTTGCCACCAATGATTTAAAAAATGAGGAGGAACCGCGAAAATCGGCCAATGCCCCACTAACTATGAAAATCAGCCGATTATTCTTTCGGACGAAAAATCGGCCGATAAACAAACCGTCTATGGCCTGCATTAGTGAAAATGTCCAAATTGGGCCCATTAGCCATTTTCCCTCCCCGGTATCATGTGACTCCTTAGTGTTACAATGTCTCAGGTGTGAATGGGGAGCAGGTGTGTTAATACAAGCTGTACACTCATTACTCTACATTGTAGCAAAGTGTCGTTTCTTCAGTGTTGTCACATGAAAAGATAGAATAAAATATTTACAAAAATGTGAGGGGTGACTTCACTTTTGTAAGATATTGTATATATAATTTGCTGTGTAAATTGACAGGGCTATATAACTACCTGTAAATGAATAAAAATGAGAATGTAACTCCTGTGTGCACATGCAGATATTACATCTTTAGTGTCTGGGAACCAGGAAGGAGACCCTGGCAGAGGAGATGGTGGTGCCATGGGACAGTGCAGGATAAGGGTACTCTTGTATAGTAAGTATACCATAATATGTTAGCATGCTGTGGCTTTCTGAGGGTTAAGGTAGTGTCTCATCTGTGGCTTGCAATGTTTTTGTGTCTGACTTTAGAATGAACTCTTCATAATGGATCTTAAATATGCACACTGTTCTTTTGATTTAGATAGTTTACAGACATCACATACTTAATGTGTACTGACTTCATTCACTTTCAACCAGCTGTGTGTGTATGCATAATGTATGTAGCTGAATATTAGTATACATATAAGTAAGGTTTAGTACAACCTTCTGAAATTTAAAGAGACCCCCACCTTGACTTGTTAGCCTTCGTCAGGATAAGAAGGAAATCATGCCTGGTAAATTGACTGCTCCTCACTGAGCCTTCTATGCAAAGCAGAAATGGGGTTCAACGTTTGTTTGTGATTATCTTTACCCAGCATATTCAGCACATAGTTTACATTAGTGGAAGCCTGTGTAGTAGAGCTAGGATCCCCCTTTTAATATGCTAATTAACTGGTTGGCCTGGTTCATGAAGCTTAGGGCAGTAAGTGATGTGGCAGGAAGGCAGGGGAGGGAAAAGGACTTGGACACAAATATGTGCTCAAGACAAAAGAGCAGCTCTAGTAGTTCTGGAGGACTGAGAAGCCAGAAGCAATCTGGAAAGATTAGCTATTTAGTATTCTTATTGCATACATTGTCAGTGCTAACTTGCTGGGAAGGAGAGATAGTTTGGGCATGTGTATAGTGTAAGCATATTTTGTGATAATTCCTGTGTTGTGCATTGTTTTTCCTAAAATAAAGCTACTTGTACGTATGTGCAGCATTTTTGTTTGGTAAAGCATTTATAGAATACAGAGGTTTTTGTGCTTCCTTGCTTTTACTACAGATATCATTAAAAGACACAATGCAAAATACAGCCCTCGCCACCCCTATGGATAAGGATCTGCAGTGGAAGGTTTTTAACAGGCCATTTGAAAGTTGGCTGGGAGGTGATATGTCACATCCTCAGCACCTCTTTTAACAATGAAAAATTTTACGCCTAAAATGCAGTTGGTTTGGTTGTAGGGCAGTTGTAGCACAACCTCATTGAATGAGTACTGCCTGGCAAATGCATCAAGTTCTATACTTTTTTACGTGAAGCATCATGGCCATGACATGTGTACAACCCTGTTCATATGCCTTTACAGCTTAAGGGGGGCAGTCGGTGGGTGGTAAAACCTTGGATCAACTATCTATTTTTACATGCTACTTCACTACAAATACAAATGTGCCTTTATATGTATTTTTCTTTGTCTCATTAAATAGGCATTTGCATGTGTACTGTTACCAGAGGTGTTTTCCCATAGTGACAGTACATAGGTAAAAAATAAATAAATTAAAACATAATGTAGTCTGGTGTTGCAAAACAATAATAAAGAAAAATACACAAACTCCCCTAACCCCTTACACACAAGTTCAATTTACAATTCTTGTGCTGTGTTGTGGAGTCTTCCTGCATACATATTAAAGGCCATTGTGTCATGGAAGCCCATTCATTTTGAATAGGCTGCCAACCAGTGGCGTCCCTAGGCAGGTGCGGGGGGTGCGCGCGGTGACACCTATTGCACAGGGTAACACTGGACCTGCTCCACGAAAAGGTAAGTTTTAAAGCAAGCTGACAATCCCCACAGGATGGATTGGATCTGTGAATTGAGCATAATGGATCGGCATCCGTTTCATTATTCTCCCCAATCCGCAGGTCCGATCCATCCTGTGGGGATCGTTGACTTGCAACCTATATGGGGTTAACTGATCGCTCCATGCAAAGGTAAGTTTTAAAGCAAGCCGACGATCCCCGCAGGATGGATCGGATCTGCAGATTGAGCATAATGGATCAGAGTCCGATCCATTATGCTCCCCAATATGCAGATTCGATCCATCTTGCGGGGATTGTCGGTTTGCTTTAAAACTTACCTTTTCATGGAGCGATCAGTTAACCCCGTATAGGTTGCAAGCTGACGATCCCCGCAGGATGGATCGGATCTGCGGATTGGGGAGCATAGTGGATCGGACTCTGATCCATTATGCTCAATCCGCAGACCTGATCCATCCTGCGGGGATTGTTGGAGGGGTGACACCAAGTGTTACCGCACAGGGTGACACCAACCCTAGGGACGCCCCTGCTGCCAACACACCCCAAATTAGACCAGGGCTATTTTCATCTCTGTAGTGTGTTAATGCATGCATTATGTCAAGCATTAATGTGCTTGCGGCAAAGCAATCCAACACACCCTAACACTTTAAAAACACACATGCCGTTTAAAAACACACACAGGTACATTAAAAGGCATCAAAACACAGCATTGCATGGTACAGCAATATGGAAGTGTGAATGGGTCCATATCAAGGGCGGACTGACCATTTGGGAACTCGGGCACTGCCCGAGGGCCCGGGGTCAGTGGGGGGCCCCATGAGATGCCCCTGGTACATTTCATAG
Organism: Staurois parvus; assembly: GCF_062004578.1. Taxonomy (NCBI): domain Eukaryota; kingdom Metazoa; phylum Chordata; class Amphibia; order Anura; family Ranidae; genus Staurois; species Staurois parvus. Next base: position 7,938,509 of record NW_028317886.1, read on the forward strand.
GCTTTTTTGGGTGTGATTTGAGTGTGGGGCCCCATGATCCCCTATTGCCCAGGGGACCCATGAGTTGTCAGTCCGCCCCTGGTCCATATGAAGCTTTTTTAAATACAGCACACCACAAGGCACGACATGTACATATAAGGGGCCACAAGGGGCTCATTTAGGGCAAAATGACAGCATCTGTGAAAAGCAAACCTCCATAAACCACTAATACTCATCTCTCTCCTGTCACTCCTGCCTCTGGGTATACAGGACCATATATAGTGGCTGAAATGAAGGAATGAGCAGTAGGGGATCACTGGAAAAGTGAGTATAATGGGTGGGGGACTTTTAAGAGACACTTCCACTTGCTTTGAATAAGCAAGGTAACATTGTCTTTTTGATGTGCGTTATTTTGTGCTTTAACAAACATTATGTTAAGGCAGATTATTATTTTTAAAGGAGTGCCAGCACATCACAATGCACATAACATAAGATGTTTTTTTTCAATGCACAACACACACATGGTTCCGATCTCTGCATTGCTATGCACTGAGGTACATATGCATTGAGATATACTGGTAAAGTTCATAGGGGTACCATTCAAAGTGACTGACACTGCAAAAGGCAGTTTGTGAAATTTTGGAAGTTATGTTGTATTTATGTGCACTAATATAAGTGTATTTTCACTGGAAATATCGTTTGATAAACATTTGCGCAATTAGTGTATCATGGGATGTACAAAATCAGTAGAAAATCTTTTCACTATACAGGTCATGTGCTTTCAGGAAATATATGACTGGGAGGGCATGGATGGGAGTAGCAAAATAATTAAGTTAAGATAAAATGTAATATGTATAAAAAGATTTGGATATCTTAAAGTGTTGCTAAACCCACAACAGTAAAATCAGTCCACCCATCCTCTGGAACTCCCTGCCCCAACCCATCAGATTATCACCTACTCTCCTCTCCTTTAGGCGCACCCTGAAAACCCATCTCTTCAGGGAAGCCTACCCCACCCCCTGCTAACTTGCCGACCTCCTCCACTCTTCCTACCACTCCATCCCCCACAGCTATCTCCTCCTGTACCACTATCCCCTCCCTCCTAGATTGTAAGCTCCAAAGAGCAGGGCCCTCGATCCCCTCATGTTTTGCATTGTATTGTTATTGTTCTGTCACATGTTCTGTCCCCCTTTGTAATGTACAGCGCTGAGCGAACTATTGGCGCTTTATAAATACTGTATAATAATAATAGTGTGCAGCAAAGGATGCTTGTTATACTCACTGTGGAACCTAAGGGGTTAATCCTCTGCATTGTGTAAAAAGGATGTTTGATCCTTTCTTCTCTGATCCTCCCCTGCTTCTACTGTCCCCAATATAACTCCTGAAAGAACAGAGGCTTGAAGGCAAGCTGCACATGCTCAGTTTGATGTGTACTGCTAGAGTGTTTTTTTTTTCTCTTGCATGTGATCAGCACAGGGCCAATCAGCACTGTCCAAACAGAAGGTCAAAGATCCTGCAGCCTCGTAGAGGAGAATGAAAACTCCTCCTACAAGCTTTAACCAGTGCTCTGCTGGACACTGATAGAAGTCACAAGACTGCTGATGAGAAAAGGTATTTAGGAGTTTATATTTACTAAAACAATTGCATTTCCATGTTCTGTGTATTGTGGGAGACCAGATATAGTGAATGCAGGGTCCTGGGTTTAGTAACACTTTAAGATGTCAAAAAGTCAGTTACTTTTTAATGTGTTGGTATTGTAAAGTGAGTTTATTCTGGATGTGTTCATGGTCTTAAGTAAGTGGAAATTATTTAGTTATGAGTACTTAAAAAGACAAGTTATAAGAAAAGTCTTTTTATAAGTTTACGTGTTGTGTTTTTGTTTGGTTAAAGTAAGAGCAGTTAAAATCATCTTTCAAAAGAGAGAAATATTTCTGCAAATTATTCCTTCTTAATGGTCAGTAAGGATACAGGAATGTAAGTATGATCCATGCAATTTGTAATCATTTGTATATTCAAATTTGGCGATTGGAAGATTTTATAAGGCTCAAGTACATGCTTAAATGTTTTGCATTGCTTACAGTATATATGGGGAAGAAATTCTAAAAACGGTGAATTAGAACACTAGCATTTGATATACTGGCAATATTTTTGGTACCTGGAAACTAATTGTAACCATAAAAGTTCATTAGCCACTGATTTTGGTTGCACCAAAATAAAAAAAAAGAGTTTAGAAAACTGATTAAAAAAACTGTTTAAAAAATATATCAGCAATGAAGTTGAAACCAAAATGTGTTTAATGCAGAAATTAAATATTTAAAAAAACAGTTGGGTTATGCAATATTAATCTTAGATTACTTGAAACAAAGAAAAATAACTGGTTAGGGCTGACACTCTTAAATTTTCAGTGTACTCATAATGTACCTGAAGCAATGTCCAGCATGCAGGTAATACCCTAAATGTGCGATTCCTGTTACCACCAATGCTCAGCCCAGGAGGGGAAAAGAGAATGTGCAGACCTCCTCTTCCTTCTATCCCCTCCAGAAGCTCCAGAACCTCTGGCCCCTTCCTCCTGGTGACAAAATGATGTCACTAGTTTGGGCCAGAGGTCCAGCTGGACACTTCCTGTTGCATTCCAAAGCTGATTTAACAATATATTACATACTAAACAATGCATAAATATTAAATCTGTTAAAGAAAGGGGGCAAAACTAGGTCTGTCATTTACACCAGGATATAATATGACGTAGCTTTCAGCTTATAAATTCATTTGCATTCTGAATTTCATTACAAATTGTACATATCTTCACCTCTTTTGGCATTTTGATGGGATCCAAGGTTAAAAATTTGGCTGTGGATGGAACATATCCATCACTATGGGCAAAAATGCAATTGGAGAGTGTAAATCTCTATCTCATATCTCTTCTCGCGGTCATAAATCCTCCTTCAGAGCTACATTTTAGTTTTACAAATGTAAAATATGTTACATGAACATTGCATCAAATATATTACACTTAGGCTACGTTCACACTAGTGTTGTGTGCAGGCGGCAGAGAGGCGTTTGGGAAGCGTTTTTACCGCTTCCCAAATGCCTCTAACAATTCTGCACATTGCAGCACATGGTGCTGTTCTAACGGGAGCATTAACGTCGCGTCGTGGCAAAACGGACGCCTCTGGTCGAGTCAAGAGGCGTTGAAGCCTCCTATTCTAGTCTATGGTGCTGCTCTGCAAAGGCCCGGCCAGCGTGTGCGGTTGCGGGGCGTTTGTGGAGCGGTAACACCATTCAAACTTCATTATAGGCATTTGTGGAGCGTTTTTAATGCTCGGCAAATGCCTAGCAACTGCCGCTAAACCGCGCATGCGGCGTTTGCGGAGCATTTGCAAAGCATTAAAAAAATGCTCCGCAAACGCCGGACCAACGCTTGCCAAATGCTATAGGGGCGTTTGGCAAGCGTTGGTAAAACAGTCAAGTGTGAACGAGCCCTTATTGTTGAGCAATTTAAAAAAAGCTTTGGAAAACCATGCCCTTATTTTGTGTTTGTTTGGACATATAGATTTGGCAACATTGATTCCAGCGGCCACGTCAAAATATTCCTTTAATAGAGGGTACAAAAACATGTTTGTCTGAATCATAATGACTGTGTATCAGGACGTCTCTCGGAGATTGTGCCAGTCTAAGTGTAATCTGTGGGTGTTCACTAAGAAATTGACCTAATGTTCTGCTTTCTTTCAGTAAATACTAGTCTAAATTTAATATGTGGACAGTCACAGGGAAATTGTCCTAATGTTCTATCTCCTTTCAATAAATGCCAATGTTTGGATAGTATACATTTGATATTATTATGTTGATGGTTAAAACTAGTAATCTGTCTAATTATATGATCTTCATTATTAGTGCTTTTACATTTAAAGGTCAGATCCTCCTCATATTTTTCTTTCAACCTCATGCACGCATTCTTGAGGGATGAATAATATTTCGTTTTAGTAGTATAATCAACTCCTTAAATGAGCGTGTTGTACTTAGAAAATTGTGGATTGTTTTCATATGTACAATATATTAAAATGTTTTTCAAGTTTGTTATATTATAGATGTTCTCCCCTGCTCTCCTGTATGATAAAGTTGACCAGATACATTTTTGGAGGAACTCATATTTGGGAGTTTGGAAATGTTTAAATCCGATAAACATTTGACACACATATGGGGGATATGAGCAGTAACTTATGTTTATACTATGCTGTTGCCAATATTTTTAAATTTGTTTTTTTTATATTTTGTTGTAATGCAATAGTACAATTAACAAAAAGAGTGTCTGAAAAATGTGGCCAAAAAGACAATGTTAGAAAGATAATGTTAAGAAAGACAATGTTAAATAGTACAGTTTGTTAGTACAGTTTGAGAGCAAACTAGTACTGCAGAGCCTGGGGATGAACTTCAGAACCCACTTGAATGGATGGTGGTCAGTCTAACAAGTAGCAGGTAAAGGAAGGAGGGGAGATCTCAATCATTAGATTATAAAGCATAATTTGGTGTAAGTGGAAGGTGGAATGACAACTGGAGGACCACTGATTAAGTGTCTAAGTTGAAACTATTGAGTATATCGGAAGCATTGTACTATGGATTGCTGAGTTTCCCTGAGAAAGATTTGAATGAAAGATTCCAAAACCTCAAATAATTTCTGAATCAGTAATTCCTTGTGCAAGGAGGCCTCCAAACATTCTGTGCAAAAAAATATGATAATTTATCTATAAACAAAGAGATGGTGGGGGGTTCTGGGTAGATCCACTTATGTAGGTGTCAGGAAGGTGCTTGCCATAGTGCAGCTGAAGCCTCTGGACATACATGGTGGTGCAGGTGCAGATGTGCGGGTGCCCGTTCTGCTGTGCATAGTCATGCACATTTGTGTTCGCATCCATGACTGCTCAGCACTAATTTTGAAGCCAATGAGAATATTTTAACTCTGTAGTACTGTTAGTCTGTGCTGCCTGATCTACAGTTCCCCCCATATTCCTGTGCCTGTTCCTGTGTGTGATTGACCTCGGCTTGCTTCTTGGGCTACACCTCTGCCTTCTATATCTGCTTGATCTGCTTCCACCATTGCTGACCTTGGCCTGTGACCCAACTACTCTTGCCTGCCATTTATACCTGATCCGCTCATCTGTTACCACCCTGGCCTGTCTGAACATGCACCCATTTTGCCAGCCTGCTCTGCTACCAGCCTGTCCTGCAATATCGTCTGCCTGGTGCCAATCAGCCCTCCTGTGTCCTATGCTGCCAGCCCTCTTTCTGCTGTGACATCTGCCTGCTACCAGCCTGCTTTGCTAACATCCTGTCCAGCTGTGATGTCTGCCTGCTACCAGCCTGCTCTGCCACCAGCCTGTCCAGCCATGACTTCTTCCTACTGCTAGCCCACCTGCTACCAGCCTGTTCTGCTGTGCATCCTGCTGCTAACTCACTCTGCTACGACGTCCATCTGCAGCCCACTTTCCATCTGCCAGCGAAGTGCCAGCTATTCCTACACAGACTACAGGACTGACCAAGCACTCATACCCTGCTGTGCTCTTGTGGTTGCTGTTCCACCTTCAGTGGCCCTCGAGTCAGAACTGTATGAGAGGCCTTCCTCTGCCATCAGGCTGACAAGCAAGGTACATGGCAGTATCAGATTGATTGTCTGAGCCTGCAGAAAGATCCTCTCCCATGGATAAGATCTGCTGGCATCTCGCTGCCCTGATTCAAACTGTCAAGTCTCTTCAAGAGGGGTACGTCCAGTTGGAAGAGCGGGTACAATCCCTGGCTACATCTGCAAGTCCTGTGACAACGTCCGCTTCCTCTTCTGCTGTGGCCCCTACAGAATCTGCTCCTGCACTCACCATGGTGATGCTACCCCCTGAACCCAGGGTTCCTACACCAGAAAGATTTTCAGGAGATTGAAGTAAATTCTCCCTGTAAGCACAGACTTTCTAGAATCCACCAAGGTTGGGTTCACCATTTCATTACTTCAAGGTGAACCACAGACCTGGGCCCACCAACTTCTCAAGGAGCACAATTCCCAGCTGCACACCATGTCTGCCTTCTTTGAAGCAATGGCTCAGCTGTACAATGACCCACAGCAGACTGTCACAGCAGAGGCTCCCCTTTATGTGCTCCAGCATGGCCACAAACCGTTTGAGGACTATGTTATGGACTTCAGACCCTGGAGACCAGTTCCGCCTTAGACTTTTTAAAGGTTTAAAAGATGAACTAGCCCGGGTCAGGATACCAAATACTTTGGAGGCCCTTATTATCTTGACAATCCAGATAGACCAGCAGCTGCGTGATTGCAGGCTGGAAAGATCTACTCAGCAGTCACATCCTTTATGGATGATGCTCAGGGTGCCCTCTTCTGCTCATGCCACAGCTGCCCACTCCGTTCCTGCCAGCTCTATTTCTGCCATTCCTGTGCCTCCAGCATCTGATACTCCAGAACCCATGCAGCTTGGATTGATGCATCCTTCCTTGTCACCTGAGGAATGTCTGCATCATGTGCAGAACAACCTTTGCTTATACTGCGGAGAAGCCGGCAATTATGTACGCACATGTCCAGCAAAGATGCGTAAGTGTCTTTCTATTTCTCCTGCTAACCTGTCATCACTGTCTGCCAGTACAACTCACCTAGCTCTTCCACTCTCATTCCAGTTGCCATTATTGACGCTGGGGTATGCAGCTGCTTCATTGACTTGACATTTTCGCAGCCCAGCAGCATATACCCTTACAACAAAACACTCAATGACTTTCAGTTTACCTGAAGATGGCTCATGTATCAAATCAGGGTTGGTAACTCAGGAGACACCACCATTGTCTGTTGTTACCCCTTCCAAACAGAAAGAACTTTTTAGCCTGGGTGCTAGCACATCTTCGTTGTTTCCCATTATTCTGGGCCTACCTTGGCTTCAGGCTCACAATCCGTGAATTGACTAGACTACAGGGGAAGTCAACTTCCAATCTACCTATCGTTAGGAACATTTCTTGCCAGAATCAACTAATTCTGCTGTGACCCTATTATGTATGGACTCTGATCTTGAAATGTGTCAAATGGTGCCAGAATCTTATCACAAATATCTTGATGTCTTCAGCAGAAAGGGGCTAATACCCTACCCTCAAATCGGCCATATGATTGCCAAATTGAACTGCTTCTGGGAGCCGAGATTCCTTTTGGGAGAATATTCCCAATTTCAGAATGGGAATAGGAAGTTTTAAGAGAATATGTTGATGGAAACTTAGAAAAGGGTTTCATCCGCCTATCCACTTCTCCAGAAAGGGTGGGAATATTCTTTGTTGAGAAAAAGGACCATTCTTTATGCCCATGTGTGGGTTACCGGGAACTTAAAATTACAGTGAAAAACCTTTTTCCTGTTGTATCCAAACTGTTCCAAGGGTTGAGGTCCGCAACAGTCTTTACCAAGCTGAATTTACGAGGGGCCTATAACCTGGTCCACATACATGAAGGGGATGAGTGGAAGACGTCTTTTCATACCAGATTCAGCCACTTTGAATATCTGGTCATGCCCTTCAGTCTCTGCAATGCTCCTGCCACCTTCCAGCATTTTATTAATAATATATTCAGAGACTTTCTGGACATTTTTGTAATCATATATTTAGACAATATCCTAATTTTCTTTGTGTCCCTTGACTTACTCCAGGGGCATGTGAAGAGTGTTTCCTCCAGCCTGTGCTGTCTGATCTGCAGCTCCCCCCTGTATTCCTGTGCCTGTTCCTGTGTGTGATACCTGTGATTGACCTCAGCTTGCTTCTTGGCCTCCTCCTCTGCTTTCTTTATCTGCCTGATCTGCCTCCACCATTGCTGACCTTGGCCTGTGATCCGACTACTCTTCTGCCTGCCCTTTATGCCTGATCCATTCATCTGTTACTGACCCGACCTGTCTGACCCTGCACCCAGCTTTGCCAGCCTGCTCTGCTCCCAGCCTGTCCTGCCATGACATCTGCCTGGTGCCACTCAGTCCCTCTGTGTCCTCCACTGTCAGCCCTCTCTCTGTTGTGAAGTCTGGCTTCTACCAGTCTGCTCTGCTCCCAGCCTGTCCTGCCATGACATCTGCCTGGTGCCACTCAGTCCCTCTGTGTCCTCCACTGTCAGCCCTCTCTCTGTTGTGAAGTCTGGCTTCTACCAGTCTGCTCTGTTACCAGCCTGTCTAGTTGTGATGTCTGCCCTCTACCAGCCTTCTCTGCCACCAGTCTGTCCAGCTGTGACGTTTGCCTATTGCCAACCTGCCTGCTCTGCTGTGCATCCTGCTGCTAACCTGCTCTGCTACGATGTCCATCTGCAGCTAGCTGTCCATCTACCAGTGAAGTGCCAGCTATTCCTATGCAGACTACAGGACTAACCAGGCATTCATATCCCACTGTACTCTTGTGGTTGCTGTTCCACGTTCAGTAGTCCTTGAGCCAAAGCTGTATGACAGGCCTTCCTCTGCTGTCAGGTTCACAAGCAAGGTATGTGAAAGTAGGATAGCTTTCTGTGCTATAAGGGATATGATAATAAAAAGTTGTTTTCAGCCCCTTGAACGTTTAATACCCAGGATATTGGGTAGGCCAAAAAGGGCCCATTCAGGGGTTAGAGGTAGGAAATTTACTAAGTATGTGGTAGCACAATGTATTACTGTATATATATTACAGAGTTTCAAAATGTTTAATCATGAGGCCTGCCAAGAATGTACAGTATGCAACATGTCCACATTCAAATATCTGCATTTTAGGCAGCAAGAACAGGAACTAAAGCTCATACCATAACAGCAATGTGGAGGTATATAAGATTGACGGAAACGCCGAAGCATCATCTGAAAGGTACATGTGGCTTTGATCATGCCCCAAGGTTAATGTAGTAATATTAGAAGAGTATCATTCAGAAGATGGGGGAAATTCTTGGTCCATTTCTTAAGACAGGCCTTTGAAGAGTAGAGGTCCAATGCCTGGCTAAAGAAATTGTATAGAGTAGAAATGTATTTTTTTTTGACTGGGTTAGGATATCCCAAAAGTGTATCCAAATAGTTTCCCCAGTCCATCTGTGAAAATATTTTAAGGATGGAGGTAATGCATGATTTCATTTGTAGATAAAGGAAAGGGTTATTAGATAAACAGGGACATTTTTCTAAGGCTACACTGAAGAGGTTGCTGGCTATCAACATCCACCAAGAATTTTACAAAGTGAAGACCTTCATGGTGCCACTGCTTTAGGATAAAAAATCCAAAGAACTCTGGGAGGTCCAATTTGTTCCATAGAGGAAGAAATAGAAATATGTGGTTGTTTAGCTTGTGATGCATGCATATTTTGTGCCACCCCAAGATATATATATAAAAGGGGATTTGCTGGCACCTCAATGCCCATGTGTAAAGTGGAGACAGGTGCATAGCTACATAGTTATATAGATAATCTGGCTGAAAAAAAGACAAAAGTCCATCCAGTTCAACTATAAAAAAAAAAAGTTATAATCCCACACCCACAGTTGATTCAGAGGAATACAAAAAAAACAAAAAAGTATGATCGAATTTGCTCCTGCAGGGGAAAAAATTCCATCCTGATCCCCCAAGAGGCAATCTGATATTCCCTGGATTTAAGGAGGTCATTAGGTCAACTGTGAGATCATTTACTTTGGATGACTCAATGGCTGCCAGCAGTACTGAGCTGCACAGCAGGAGAGCTCAAGGAGGACTTCAGTAAAGTTTAACAAGCAGTGGTCCCAGTCTGTGCAGTGAGATAGCCCTATGGTGAGAGGACAGCAGCCAACACAATGTATTCCTCCAGGGGTAATGAGTTGGCAGTGATCACCCGAATAAGAGGGCACAGTGGATCGCTCACTCCACTTGGATGCTGATAGCTGGGGAGAGATGGTACTCAGGGAAGGAGCAATCCGGTGAGACTGTCGCAGAATAATTTTCTGGGGAGTGCAGGGGAATCTGCAGTTGAGCAGCATCCCAGTAAAAGTCTACAAAATCTTTCAGGCTGTGGAGAGCCTGGTTAAAATGCAACCATTTTATCAGGGTTCCCCCTAGAATTTCTCATTCCTAAGTTTTTTTTATACCAAACTTTTATAATGTATTCATAAATTACTGTTTAAAAAAATACGTAATGGCTTGTGTAATCTTTCAGCACCTTAGATGCCCCCATACATTTTTTAATTATGTATATGTGATTTTTTTAAGGGTAGCGCTATCCCCAAAGGAGCCACTGGCAATTGGGCCTATTCCCCCCTTTACAGCATCCACAGCTAGGCACATTACATTTTCGTCACACTTTCTCAGGCTCAATAAACAGTCTAGGGGTTTTGTTTTTGGTGTTTAATTGGGAAACGGTGTCTTTACAGAATGCAAGCTGTATTACACAACTTTAGGCTGCAGGGTACTTTCTCTCAATTGTAAGTAGTAATAGTAGCAGTATTACTCCTGGCTGTCTTGCATTATACCTGGCTGCACTAAACTCAGCCTCTGAGAAGTGGTGTGCCACTGGCTGTATTACACTGCTTCTGGCTACACCAGGTCCAGCCTTGTAAGGTATTGCACGCCACAATTACTTTTCCTTCCGTCTTAAGCACTCACTCAGCCCCAGAACATGGAGCCTCATTACTAAAGAATTCCTGGTTCTTTACTCTCCACTGACCCAGTCTGCCTCTCTCTCTCCAATAGGGTCCTCAGCTAGGCCTAGATGAGACCAACGGTTGCACCGAACTCCTGTTGCTGCTCTCCTTCTCCTTTCAGCTGCAGGGTCTCTTCCAGATGACTGGACTCTCAGACTGCCAGGCCTCAGATTATTTATGCATTTACCCTACACCTTCTAGGCATGCCTCCTCAGGGATTGGCTGGAGATCCATAAATATTCATGCTGCTTGTTCTGCTCTTCACTATACTTCTAGAACACTTCATGAGACAGGGGAAAGCAGTAGGCCAGCAACCTGTGAGACACTGCACAGCTCCTAAGACAATTAACTCCTGCTGCTCTGCCTAAAGAGGAGCCAACTAAATTTACCTAGCAACCTAACAAGCTAGGAGGGTGCTACATAAATATTTCTTATATTTCATTTTAATCATTGCCTGTTGTATCAGTATTGTAAAACAGAGCAGCCTATAACCTTGATGCTGCAATAGTTATTTCAGTTTATACATTTTCACATTATACGTTTTAAATCTAAATCTGAAACAGCAGAAAAGAGACCAGATCTGAATTTGGAATACTGAAATTAATATTGTATTTACATCTGGGATGGCATGTTAATCTTTAATTTGTTTTTATAAACTGTACTGTGTCTGAATCATATATTGTGTTGCACATATTCCTGTACTGTTAATTCAGCAGGTATGCAAATGCACATAATTCTGTGCATACTGCCATAGTAACTGAAGTGAAACTGTGATGTCTAGTCACAAGATTTCTCTGCAAAGAATCCACATGATGGGCTCAGTGCAGTGAGAGTAACATAAGCAAAGTAACTGTGTTTTAAAGATAAAGAATCCCTGTATTCTTACACTGACACCTATTTAATAGGATATCTCACTAGTTTAAACGGAATTATCTGTATCTGAGCGCCCCAAACCAAAAACGCAATTTAACGCATTTTTAATATTCAAAGCAAACACCCATCCATGTCTCCATGCTATATTCTGTTGAGTAATCACTTTGAAAAACACCCCGTAGTATTTCTAGCCACAGTCATCTTGAGTGAGGGCAGATGATTCATATAGCATTTACTTCCTGAAACCCCTCTGCCCTTGGCTCAGGCATGCATACTCGCTTGTATAAGAAGATAGTACAAAACGGCCTCTTGCACGCTAGTGTGATGCTAAGACAACAATAGACTTTCACTCATCCACTCTTCAGATATAAACAGTCACCATGTCATGCTGCCCTCTTAGGATTAATAGTAACACTGGAAAAGAAAACAAAAGAAGGCACACCAGCCCAGCGCATTACCTTTGTAAACCTTTTATTTAAAAAACGGAATAGTCACAAACAGCTGCATATCACAAGCTCAACAAAAAGATCAACAATCCATGCTGTCAGATCTGCTGCATATGTTCCAATCTCAAAAAGTTGCCACTCAGTCCTGTATGGCTGATGTGCTTTGTGGGATTGGCCCCCTCTTTGTCAAAGCTATGATGCATCAGAGGCCTCTACAATTACGCCCCAAAGAGACCTCTGCGATTAAGCTCTGACAAGGGTCAAATGTATCAGATCAGTTTTCTATTAGTGGAGAGCAGGAGCCTGAAGCTATCTTTTACCCATCTCATTCACATTTATGCAACAGGAACGGCCACCATTTTGTTGAAGTCTACTGGAGCCCGACAAGCTGATCCTGCCTGCCAGTCTATTCACATGCTGATCTGACTGATACAGGTTTCGGGGGGGGGGGGGGCATTCGAGCAGTACTATTTTTAATGTTTTGGGCTATATAAGGAAGTTTTGTAGTTACATTGTTGAACTGTACAATGTTTGAAAAAATAGGACACATAAAAATATTTGTTTTAACACTTCAAACATAATGATTATACCTGAATTTAGCAGATAACATAGATTTTTTGTGCTCAACATTGCAATCAGCATCATAAAGGATTATGCAATGTATATATAAATAATTCACTGTAATAACTGCATAGAACCCACAACATCTTAACATCACAACATCGTAATGGATTACAAACTTGTTTAATGATTTTCACCCACTAATCCTTCATCCTCTAGCACTGTAAAGAAAAATATTTCCCTGCTTCAGAAGTATGACACTGGACAAGAACCTTACCTAAATTAGGTGACAGTCATTCTGACGGGCCCCCTTTTTATAAACAGCGTGATTGTTTTTTAATTAGAATATATTTTAATTTAATTTAAACTTGTTCAGGCATGAGATTTGTTTTCAGAGGTAAATAGGAAGAAAAGCAAGATGCTGTTGCATGTAGTATACAAATATGGCAGTGTAATCTAAATATTATGTATCTCTTAAGAGTTATACACCAGATTCCTTTTTTTTATTATTTGAACATTAATATCCATTTAAGTACAGGCAAGAAAATGTGTGGCTTTTCGGCACAGAAGGGTCTGTGGCAACTAATGCAATCTGTTGTCTGATGATCCAGATGGTGGAAGTAGACAATGGCAAGTTATGTACTAGACAGAAGAGTATAAACAATAGAGAAGTATATGAGCTAGTTACATACCTTAAAGGATAAGTTCACCTCTACAAGCATGTTACATGTTATACCCATTTTTAGAGTGTTACATGTAACATGCTCCTATGCACCCACTTCCTGCAGCCAGCACTCCCCTCTCTGTGACAGTGGGCAAGGGATCTTCTCTCCATACCTGCTGTCACAATTTGAAAACAGCACAGTTATGCTGGGCTTCGCCCACATGGCTGTGTCATTCATTCACATTTTCCTAGACTACAAGTACCATCAGCCATTGTGGCTGACTGCTTGTAATTCTCAATATACTGCAAGGGCACTGCTGAGGGCTCTCATGGTTCATTGGTTCTTTCTGCCATTCAGTAATTGCCTGCCCTTTCAGGAGGTGTGGGCAGATAGCTTACTGAGAGTCTGCAGCATCCTGGCATTGCAACCGCAATCTGTTTATCACAATTTGAAAACATTGAAGCCTGGCTTCACCAGTTTGGACTACAGCTCAAGCCCGAGAAGTGCCAATTATTCAAGTGTGTGATCAAGTTCCTATGACATGCCATCTCCAGACAAGCATACTCCCTAATCCTGAGAAGCTTGCTTACACTTTACTGATCTCTCTCGTCTGTTGAGGATAAGAACTGATACCAGTACTCAGGGTCTATGGGCCATATTATTGCAAGAGTGGATCATTCACCAGTCAAAGCCTACATGTGACTAAGAGGAACCCTGCAAACTACAGCTCTATTAAGCTGCAGCTGTTGACCTTAGTGTGGGCAATTCCCAAACCTTTTCCTGAATACCTGACTGGAGCCAAATTCAATGTCTGGACAAAATACAATCCAATAAGTAATCTGAAGCTAA